>NW_005871698.1:157992-247026 GCF_000147115.1 Myotis lucifugus | reverse complement strand
TTAGAAATTCATTTCTATTTTATGCTACGTTTTACTTTGACTGTTTTTTCACTAAAAATGGTGTAATTTTTATTATTTTTTAAATCCTCACACAAGGATATATTTTTATTGATTTTAGAGAGAGAGAGAGAGAGAGAGAGAGAGAGATGAGAGAGGAACATTGATCAACTGTCTCCTGCATATACACAGACCTGGGATCAAACCCACAACTAGAATATGTGCCGTGACCGAGAATTAAACTTGTAACCTTTTTGGTGTAGGGGACAATGTTCCAACTAACTGAGTCACCTGGTCAGGGCTATTATTAGTATTATTTTAAATTTTATTGACTGATTTTAGAGAGAGGAGGGAGGGAGAGGGAGAGAGTGAAGAAGACAAAGATAGGAAAAGAGAATGATTTGTTGCTTCACTATTTATACATTCATTGGTTGATCTTGTATGTGCCCTGACTGGGTATCAAACCTGCAACCTTGGTGTATTGGAACAACACTCTAACCAATTGAGCTACCTAGCCAGGGTGATATAATTTTTAGAATAAAGAATATATACAGTACCTCTTCATCTAAATTTTTCTTTTTAAGATGAAAGTTCTTCAATTTTTGCAGCATTGTATCACTAACTTTCTCACTCTCTTTGAAATGTTCAGCATCAGTATTGCTGATATCCTAAAGACAACAGTTTGAGAAGCTAGATTAATATTTTTTTTCAGTAAAACTAAAAGAAGGAAGGAAAAAACACAATGAAACAAATCTCTCTCCCCAAATAAGTGACCAAACCAAAGGAGGTAAAATGATATTGAACTTGATTTTTTTAACTCAATTCTTTAATTACTCAAAAGATATTCAATAAAGAGTTAGTGTAGAAAGAGTTCATATAGATTTATACTCATACATAGATTGCTATTAGGACAGATTTATATAATCATTGGGATATTAATACTCATCTTCTTCTACACTAATAAAAGAGAAATATGGTAATTTAATTAGCGTACGATCGCTACCCTTCCCATTGGCTAATCAGAATGTCCTTATGCAAATTAACTGTCAGCCAAGATGGCGGCCGGCAGCCATGCACTGAAGCGAACAGGGAGGCTTGTTTGCTCCAGTGACTGCGGACTCCAACGTTCCCCGCCTGACTTGCCGGCCTCTCAGCTGCAACTCTAAGCAACTATGTTGCAAATATAGAAGCTAAACAAAACCCCAGAAACCTGCTTTATTCAGCCGGGCTTCAGCCAGCCGGACCGCAACATTGTATCAAATACAGAAGGTAAAGGCCAGAAACCTGCTTTCAGCAGCGAGGCCTCAGAGCTAAAGCTGGCCCAGAAAAAAAAAAGAAAAAGAAAAAAAGGAGCAGTTGGGAGCTTCAGTCACCCACCAGCCTGAAAACGGCCCTCAGCCCCTCAGCCAGACTGGCCAGGCACCCCATTGGGGACCCCCACCCTGAAGGGTGTGTGACCAGATGCAAACAGCCATCAGCCCCTCACCCAGACTGGCCAGGCACCCCAATGGGGACCCCCACCCTGATCCAGGACACCCTTCAGGGCAAACCAGCCGGCCCCCACCCGTGCACCAGGCCTCTATCCTATATAGTAAAAGGGTAATATGCCTCCCAGCACCGGGATCAGAGGAGCCGCAAGGCCTCCCGGCACCAGGATCAGCATGACAGGGGGCAGCGCCCAAACCCCCTGATCACCCTGCGGCTCAGTGTGTGACAGGGGGCGGGGCCACAACCTCCCTATCTGCCTTGCTCTGTTTGTGACAGGGGAAGGCGCCCCAATCCCCTGATCAGCCCTGCTCTGTGCCTGATAGGGGGGATCTCCCCAACCCCCTGATCGCCCTGTGGCTCTGTGTTTGACAGGGTGCAGCGCACCAACACCCTGATCGGCCCTGCTCTGTGTGTGACAGGGTGCGGCGCCCCAACCCCGCCCCCCCCACGGGCCCTGCTCTGTGTGTGACAGGGTAGAGCCATAACCTCTCCATTGGCCCTGTCCTGATTGTGACAGTGGCAGCGCCCTAACCCCCTGATCGGCCCTACTCTGTGTGTGACAGGGGGCGGTGCCCCAACTTTCCTATCGGCCCTACTCTGTGGGTGACAGGGGAGAGCTCCTCAACCCCCTGATGGGCCCTGCTCTGTGCGTGACAGGGGGGAGCTCCCCAATCCCCTGATCGACCCTGCTCTGTGAGTGACAGGGTACGGAGCCCCAACCCCCCTGATGGGCCCTGCTCTGTGAGTGACAGAGGGCAGCGCCCCAACCCCCTGATCGGCCCTGCTCTGTGTGTGTGAAAGGGGGTGGCGCTGCAACCTCCCCATTGACCCTGCCTTGAGTGTGACAGGGGGCAGTGCCCCAACCCCCCAATCGGCCCCACCCTGAGCATGACTGAGGGTGGCATCGCAACCTCCAGATCCGCCCTGCTCTGTGCATGACAGGGGGCGGCGCCCCAACTCCCCAATCGGCCCTGCTCTGAGCCTGACCAGGGGCTGCACCTAGGGATTGGGCCTGCCCTCTGCCACCCGGGAGCAGGCCTAAGCCAGCAGGTCGTTATCTCCCAAGGGGTCCCAGACTGAGAGAGGGCATAGGCGGGGCTGGGGGACCCCCCTCCCCCCGAGAGTGCACAAATTTTTGTGCACCAGGCCTCTAGCTTATAATAATTATACATGCTCATGCATTCATACATATAACCCTCTTAGCCTAGTGAGTTTACAAACCCAAATTTTAGACAAATTTTTGTAACTAAAACCAAAATAATCAGATATCCTCAACAATACTGAACCTCTCCATATTTCCACAGTACCCAGAATGAAGGCACTTGTACCAAAATAACCTAAGGGTCACAAGTGCATGCCTGTGTTCTGCCTGAGTTCTGTCACTTTATCACATGTGAGAGTTTAGACAAGAAACTCAACTATTCTAAACCTTTGTTTGTTTTTCATGTTTTAAAAAAAGCCTAATAATACAAAGAATGGTGTAAGAGATAAGCCATGAAAAGCAGGAACAGTACAAGGACAGGTTGGGAAGTCTGCAAATATTTTTTGAGTGTATTAGGAGCTTAACCTGTATTAGGTAAAGGACATACAGCATACCAAGTCTCTAATCTTGAAGGCGTATGTCCTATTGGGGTGGGAGATACTGAATAAGCAAATAGTATTTGTATAGCATGGAATGAATCTACTAAAAAGATCTATACTTCATTATTGAGAGGTCTGGTAGAGACGCAGCAGCTAGCAAATTAAGACTGAGAAAGAACAGCAGCCATCAGCGAGATGAGAGAAAACTAAGCAAATACAGTGAATAAGCAAATGTTTGAAGGGCAAGGTGGGGAGAAAAGGTTTACAGCCAAGGAGAGTCTGTGCCACAGTCAAATTCCAATATTTAAAAACAAAACTTTAGATAGATATACTGGTAGTTTGTGGGCCACCACTTTTTGATCTCTAGATAAAATGCTTAGCTTATTATCTACCATTAAATAAATGCTAATATCTAACAATTTAGCTGAAACAAAATAGAAATAAAGCTTGTGTTGGATCAGGAGCATCACAAACCTATGTCATCAAACTTGGGCTCAGATGAATGCACTTAAGATCAAAGAAATCTATAATAATAAAAGCATAATATGCTAATTAGACCAGACAGCCAACTGACCTTCCAGACGTCATTCCAGACATCCTTCTTGACAAAGTCGCGGTGGGGCGGGGGCTGAGGCAGAGGTGGGTAGGGGTGGTCAGGTAGGCAGGCGAGTGGTTAGGGGTGATGAGGCAGGCAGGTGAGTGGTTATGGGTGATGAGGCAGGCAGACAGAGTAGTTAGGGGTGCTCAGGCAGGCAGGCAAGCAGTTAGGGGCGATCAGGCAGGCAGGTGAGTAGTTATGGGTGATGAAACAGGCAGGCAGAGTGGTTAGGGGTGATCAGGCAGGCAGGCAGAGTGGTTAGGGGTGATCAGGCAGGCAAGTGAGCGGTTAGAAGCCAGTGGTCCCAGATTGTGAGAGGGATGTCTGAGGGAGTCCCGGATTGCAAGGGTGCAGGCCGGGCTGAGGGACACTCCCCTCCAGCCCTGTGCATGAATTTCGTGCACCGGCCCTCTATTATACAATAATAGAAGGTAAGTGGAAGAAAGAGAGCTAGCTAATTTGAGAAACTATCAAGTGTCATGTCCTTTAATATGTTCTCTCATTAAATGTAGTGCTTGTAAGCTCCCAGGGCAGCAGCAAGTATCATTTCCCCCATTTACCACGAGGAAACTAAGGCTGAGAAAGGTAAAGTTACTTGGCCAAGTCACACAGCCAGCAAGTGGTGAAGCCAGAATTCGAACTCACCTTACACTAACTTCATTTTTCAATCTACTAATGGACACAGTTCCACACTGCCCTCCCCCTGCTCCAAAGCTATATTTTTAGATTGGGTAAATAGCTCATTAATGTGAACAATCACTAATCCCTAGGAGCAGGCTGACCCAGAATATAAGACTACTGTTCTGAAAGAGCTTTCCTGAAACATGAGAAGTTCTAATGTTACTATACTATAGGCTTGTGGAAATTAGATGTTGACAAAAGATAAACAGAAAGAAGCAGTAGGAGGAAGAAAAAGCTGATTGGTTGGTTAAGGGTCTCTATTCTGTTGTCATTAATTTCTTTCATAACTTAATTCTGTCACTTCACATTGCCTCTTTTGTCTAACCTTGGTATTTTCCTCCCTACCCAATAAAAAATATGCATTAAAAAAATTACCTGGCATGTGAGAAGTCTTGCCATCAGAGCCAGAAGATAGTGAATTTTGAAAGGCGGCTGAGAAGTCGTTTTCACATCTGGGGGATTTGGGCTCTCTTCTTTACAAGGTGAGCAATTAGACTGCATCATCTTCGCATCCTATGTGTGTGCACAATTCAGATTTGTCACAATAAAGACAAAGAACCTGGATTACTTTAAAAGTAAAATGCTGAATAAAACACCACTCCTAAAACCTCTAAATGGCAGTTCTCAAACATTTTTATTTTCAGGACCCCTTAAATAGTCTTAAAAATTACTAAGGATCTCAAAAACATTTTGTTTATGTAGGTTATATCTATCAATATTTACCATATTAGAAATTAAAGGTGAGACATTTAAAAATATTTCTTTTCAATAACAATAAATCTATTGTGTCAATATAAATAACAATTTCTTTTTAATTACCACATTTTCCAAAACAAAAATTAGTGAAAAGATTGGGTCTGGCCCTACACGGTTTGGCTCAGTGGATAGAGCATCCGCCTGCAGACTGAAGGGTCCTAGGTTTGATTCCGGTCAAGGGCATGTACCTTGGTTGCAGGCATATCCCCAGTAGGGGAGTGTGCAGGAGGCAGCTGATTGATGTTTCTCTCTCATCGATGTTTCTAACTCTCTATCCCTCTCCCTTCCTCTCTGTAAAAAATCAATAAAAATATATTTAAAAAATGATTGGGTCTGTTGCATTTTTTTTTGAATACTTTTAATGCTGGCTTAGTAGAAGGCAGCTGAATTCTTATATTTGCGTCACACATTGTGTCAGCCATGGAAACAATTACATCACATGTCATTTAGTTTCTGGAAATCCCCACGGTATACTTGTGAAGAAATGAGAGTGAACAAGGCAATAAAATCTTTGAAATAGTACTATGAAAATATTTTTGACCTCACAGATACACCCAGACCATACTTTGAGAAAATGGACATAGAGTTAATAAAAAGCAAAACTAAAAGGAGAAAATGGACATAGAGTTAATAAAAAGAAATTGATCAGTCAAGATAAAACAAAAAAGTTTACTGTTTTTAAAAAGAAAGCTCAAGGGGAAAAAATCATATGCTGTGATACACTTCTGTACAGTTACACTAATTCATTCAGAGTTTACCAATTTAAAATTTGTCATGATTTGATTAGCAGCTAACTTAAGGTAATTTTTGCTTAGGTTAGTGGTTCTCAAAGTGTGATCCCTGGACCAGCAGCATCAGTAAGACCTAAGATCTCATTATAAATGCACACTCTTAGGCCCCACCACACACCCACTGAATTAGAAACTCTGGAGTGGGCCCCAACAATCTGCATTTTCACAGCTGATGTTGATGAATGCTAAAGTTTAAGAACCACTGGCTTAGATGATTCTTACTTCTTTCTGAAGAAAAGATCATAGAGAAAATTTTTTAAACAGAGAAAATGTCTTCCTAAGAATCATTTAAAATATAGAATTATTTACTTGCAAACACTATGTAATGTCCACTCAGGACATCTTCAAGGCAACATATCAGCTCAGTTTAAGTTATTATAACAAAAACAAAAATATACATTTTTCTCATTCAGATCAGCCTTCTTTCCAAATAGTCAGAGTTAATAAGATCGTATTATAAATATTTTAAGGTAGCCCTACAAAACTGAAATAGTTGCTATGTCTTATGAAATTATCACTTCCAGGACATGCTTCCAGGTTCCTGACTGTCAAAAAAGCCATTTGAATAGCAAAGAATACCAAAGTACAGCCCCTCCAAAAAATATTGATGTGAGGCTCCCATGCTGTTTTTAACTGATGCTAACTGAACTTACTGTGGTGATCATTTTGCAATGTATACAAATATCGAATCATTATGTTGTACACCTGAACTAATGTTATGTATCAATTATATCTCACTAAAATGTTTATAATTCTACAAAATTAATATGATAAAATATAGGTTTGTTTTAGCATGTAAACTAAATATGCAATTATACTATTTACTTTTATTGTTGAATAGGCAGACATGGTATGAAAAGATTGAGATCCCCATTAGAAAAATCCTTTCTCAAAGAATTTTTCAGCTAGAACCGGTTTGGTTCAGTGGATAGAGCGTCGGCCTGAAGACTGAAAGGTCCCAGGTTTGATTCCGGTCAAGGGCATGTACCTGGGTTGCGGGCACATCCCCAGTAGGAGGTGTGCAGGAGGCAGCTGATCGATGTTTCTCTCTCATCGATGTTTCTAACTCTCTATCTCTCTCCCTTCCTCTCTGTAAAAAAATCAATAAAATATATTTTAAAAAAAAAGAATTTTTCAGATGATTGGTCAGAGGTATCCACAAAAATTCCCACATTCATTTTCATATTTACCAAAATAATAACAAGAGGCCAGAAATGGCTGCTCTTTAATGCGAGTACCCAAGAACCAAAGAAACTTTTCCAAATCTGGTGCATTTTCCATTCTCTCTTTTTTGGTTAGTAATTCTGCAAAAAAAATTTTTGTGTCATGCCTTAATATGCATCACCAGACTATTACAAACTCCTGAAATTCTGCCTTAGAGATTTTGAATTTGTGACAATACCTTTGTGATATCTGACTTCATTATTGCCTCCAAGTGCTCCTTTAACTGAGCTATCTCAAATTTAGGGAAACAATTTTGCTCCTCACTCCTGGCAACCTGCTGCTGAAGTTTTGCATTTTCACTTTTTACTTCGTTGATTTGCTGCTGAAGTTTTGTATTCTTAGCCCTTTCACTTTCAGATATGAATTGCACATTTTTAAATTGAGCTACCAGTTTCTCAAGTCTACATTTCAGTTTCTGTCTTTCTTCCATGTTTTCCTTTTCACGTTTCTGAAATTCTTCCTGTAAAGACAGGAACTCTTGTTCTCGGGACTCTTTTTCCCTTTTCAATAAGTCCAAAGCAGAAGTGGTGGCGTTTTCCAACTCTCCTTTGAGTTGCTGCAGCCTCTCCACCTCTTCTTCTTTCTTGCTTAAGGCTTTGTTCACCTCTGTGTACTGACTAACAATTTTGTTTTTTTCTTGCGTTTCATTTATATACCTTTCCTGTAGACAAACATAATTTTCCTTGGTCCTCTTAAGCTCTACTTGTAAGGTTTCCTTTTCTTTCCTAGATTCCTGAAGATGTCTTTGGGTGTTAATTAAAATGTCATGCAAATTCTGCAAAGTCTTATCAGTTTCATTCTTCTCTAGCATTACTCTGTATTTGTCTTCAATTAATGCCTCGATATTCTCCTTTAGCTTATTTATGATGCCAACGCACACTTGCTGCTTGTTAGTCTTCACCTGTAGTTCTTCAACTTTCTTCTCTAAATACATGTTAGTACACTGCAAATTTTGGATCAGAGTTTGCTGCTTTTTGTTAGTATGTTTTAATTTCCGTAAAACTTCATTTAAAGCCATATCCTCTTCCAGAGGTTGTAAGCACTCCAAGTCTTGCTCTGTGTCATGTGTTTTGCAGTCCTCCCAAGATGCTCCACAACTCCAAGAAATGCCAGCAGGAGAACGAGTTGACATAATCCCTGGACTTTCCATGTTCTCCACTGTGACTTCCTTTTGGTGACTGACTGACATCTCAGGAGTGTCCCCAGAATTCTGTATCCCCTTTGAAGAAACTGCAACCTGTAAATTATAGGAAATAAGTGTGAAAGTGTAGGATTACCTTGAACTTTGAAGTCAGAGCTGACCTTGAATTGTAGATCCCAAGTTTGGTTTCCTCAGCTATAAAATAACAACTACAGCCCTGGCCGGTGTGGCTCAGTGGATAGAGTGTCAGCCTGTGGACTGAAGGGTCCCGGGTTCGATTCCCGGTCAAGGGCACACGCCTGGGTTGCAGGCTCGATCCCCAGTAGGGGGCGTGCAGGAGGCAGCCGGTCCATGATTCTCTCTCATCATAGATGTTTCTCTCTCTCCCTCTCCCTTCCTATCTGAAATCAATAAAAATATTAAAAAAATAAAATAAAATAAAATAACAACTACAATATCTACTTCCACTAATAATACCTACTTAACAAAATACTTAAATATTAATTGTTAAGTGTATGTATAGCACCTAACAGCACAGCAGAGCACAAACAATAGGTATATGATAAAAATATATATCACATTTACTTTTATAAAAGAAAAATTAAACTTTGATACTCTCACCATTTTCTCTGATGCAAACTTTTCTGGACACATATAACATACTTTCCTTGACTTCACATGAATTAAAACAAATTTATCAATTACCCTATAGTTTGTGAGGCCTCTTTTAAATACTTTTAAAATTCCTCATTAAACATTGCCTCATTGTGATATATGACTCTTGTGAACACCAGAATGCCAGGTGAACATCTTGTGATTTATTTCTGCCCATAATACAGGTGTTTTTCTGCCGGAAGCCGGTCCATCCTTGCTGCTTGACACAGTCGCTGCAGGAAAGAAACATCTGCACAGCATATGTTTCAAGGGACCTGGCATATATAGCATATTGTTCTTAATGTGTTTGCTCTCCTTAGTGCCATGTGTTTTAACCAAGGTCACCTCTCTGAGAAAGGTTGTTTCCCCAGGTGGGGATTTTTCCCTGAGGTTAGGGAGGGGATACAACCCCTTAATTAAGTGCCAGGTGGGTAGTTAAGCTACATAATCTTTACTCCCTGGAATGGAGATAAGAAACGCCCTAACCTTTGTATAGAAATTGACAGGATTAAAATCGGCTGGTATAAATACGGATGTAACAAGACCAATAAACATCAGATCCTCATCAGATCCCTAACCCAGAGACTGGCTGGAGTTCCTAACCAGAATTTGGCTGGAGTTCCTGGCTAGAGGTCCTGACTAGGCTGCTGATCAACTGAAGGCTGTCTCTGTGTCATTCCTTCTTCGCCGGCTCCGTCCACACCTTTGGGGACCCCTGGACTTGCTGGGGTTGGACCCCAGCATTTTTCTAGGGGGGGGGTGTGTTAAAAAAGGACAGTAAGTTGTAGTAAAATAACACTGAAATGAATATGACATAAATACCCAGTAAAAGATATCTGCAGGAGTGGGATGCATAACTTTCTAGAATTTAGATCTTGGTCCTCTGTATTTTTATTTAATTTTTAGAGAGTGGGGGGGGGGGGAGAGGAGAGAGGGAGGGGGAGAGAGAGAGAGAGAGAGAGAGAGAGACAGACAGACATCCATGTGAGTGAGACATTGATCAGCTGCCTCCTGCAATGCCCTCTACCAGGGATCAAGCTTGCAAATTTTGGTGCACGGGATGACACCCAATCAACTGAGCCACACTGGCCGGGTGGACCTCTGTATTTTAATGTTTCTTCATTGTTCTGGGATAAAGATAACTATCCTTTCTGAAGTCTACAAGGTTCTAATATCTGATCTTGATATCTGACCGATGCTACCTCTCCATTCTCATCTACTATATCCCTCTTACTCCCTCCAACCCAACAATCCTGGGCTTCCTTCAGGACCTAATAGGAACAATGCTTCCTGCAGCCACAGTTTTTTTCACGTTAATTCTACATGAAATGCTCTCCCTCACCTGATTACCTAATTAATTCCTACTCATCTTTCAGAGCTCAGCTCAATTCCCACTACATCAAGGAAGCCTTCTCCAAACTCCCTGACCAGGGCAGTAAGATAGCCATCTTACTTTTATTTGCAGGACCAATCATTGCTTCAAGTCTACGTGTACTTTTATGTAATGTTACATATATTTTATATATGCTTTATATGTAACTTTTATTCATGATACTTACCATAGCTGAAAATTTACATTTATTTGTGTGATTATTTGATTAATGTCTGTCTCCTCTACTAGGATGTTATTAGATGCCTGAAAGTATTTATTGACTGCATGAGTAAATGCCTAATGCAATGGAAATAGGAAAGAACAATCTTGGGAAGTCCTAAGTAAACAGATTTTTAAAGTGTTATTTTCCAGAAACAAACATGGGGAAATAAAGTCCTCTTTTAAATGCTGCTTCCAAATAAATAAATAAGTAAACTGGTCATACTTGCAAATTAAACATTAAACATAGCTTTTCTCAGCAAACTCACAATGAAAAAAATAATGTTATTCTTTTATTATTTCTACTTGCCCACACCAATTCTTAATTTTTTGTTTGTTCAGAGCATTTCGAATTTATACTATTAGCATCTTCATTGCTCTTAGGATACTACATGCATGGTCAGGATTAATACATCGAAAGATAAGTTAATGCTTTCACTTTTGTAAAAAAATAATGTTTGCTTGTCCATAGAAATCTCACATGATAGAAAAATTTTAAGCTTTCCTTGTCAAATAATTAAATATTTCTTGCTCTTTGCAACTTTTTTCTTAATGTAAACTAAGTTCTAGCCAATTTAATTCACCAAATATGAAAGCTTATTATTGTCAAGGCACCATATAGATGCTAAGATGCATAAAAGAAGTAGAACAGAACCTTGATCCTCATAGAGACTATCATTTCGTAGAGCTAAGTTCCAAGTAAGGACTTAATTTTATTAGAAAAATTTGCTTCGACTTGTTCAAGATCTAGGAAGGCATTTTCCCCAGAGAAGTAATGTCCTTTATGCCGATTACCACTTGGAAAAGTCTCAGATAATATACCTTTTTAAAACAATTGATTTCAGAGAAGAAGGGAGATGGAGAGAGAGATAGAAACATCAATGATGAGAGATAATCATTGATTGGCTGCCTCCTGCATACCCCACACTGGGGATCGAGCCCACAACCCAGGCATGTGCCCTGACCAGGAATCGAACCCTGACCTCCTGGTTCATAGGTCGACGCTCAACCACTGAGCCATGCTGGCTGGGCTTAGATAATATACTTTAAAAACCAACAACATATCTTTTAATACTCTACAAGCTGTACTGACCATCAAAAATCTACCTCCTGAGACTTCCGTCAAAATGGTGGCATAGGTAAATATGGTGCTCATCTCCTCCCAAAACAACATCAAAATTACAACTAAACTACAGAACAACTATCATTCAGAACCCTCTTAAATTAAGCTGAATGCAAGTTTTACAACTACGAAATTAAAGAAGAAGCTATACGAGACTGGTAGGAAGGACAGAGTTGCAGAATAGGCTAGTCCCAACCCCATGTGTGATGGATAAAAATCAGGAGGAATACCTAGGCTATGAAGGTTCTCCTAAGGAGCAAGGGGTCCCAGTCCCACACCAGGCCCCCCACCCCCACCCCAGCCCAGGGTTCTAGTCCCAGGAAGAGAAGTCCCTATAACTTCTGGATGTAAAAACCAGTGGAAATTGAGGCTGAGTGAGGGTCAAGCTGCTAGAGCCCTAGGCAGTTCCTTTGAAAGGGCCCCACACAGAGTTACTTGGACTCACTCCCTCTGAGTTCCAGCACAGGGACAGCAGTTTGAAAGGCACCAGAGACATATGAAAGGGACTGAATTGTTTGGCATCTAGGTGAGATCTGGTGGGGCAACTTTCTCCCAGATAGAAGTACTGGCAGAAGCCATTGTTCCTGCCCTAGCCAGTTGGCTCACTGGATAGAGCGTCAGCCTGGGGACAAGATGGTCCCAGGTTCGATTCCAGTCAAGGGCATGTACCTTGGTTGCAGGCACATCCCCAGTAGGAGGTGTGCAGAAGACAGCTGGTCGATGCTTCTCTCTCATTGATGTTTCTGGCTCTCTATCCCTCTCCCTTCCTCTCTTTAAAAAAAATCAATGAATATATTTTTTTAAAAAAAGCATACACAGCTGTCCTGTGAACCACAGTGCTGTTTTGTTTTGTTTTTTTAAAAAAAGAAAAATAAAGAAGCCATTGTTCCTTTGATGAGCCCCTTTGCCCCACAGAGCCAGCAGACAGGTGTCATATCTGAGACTCCATCAACTTGGCTCACACTGTTTGGCCCAACCTGCTGATTCCCTGAGACCCCACCCCACCCAACCTATTTCCAGTGGCTTTATCATAGGAATGGCCATAAAATCTCTCAAACAAGCAACATCTGGCCTCAGCAGGTCCCATACCTTTAGTTAAACAGCCCAAGCCCAGCACTAGTACTAGCCAGCCTTGATTCACAGTATAGCCTCCCCTGGGCAACTCTAAGCCCAGCACCAGAAGCAGCCATCTGCAGATTGCTTTGTAGTTTATACCTAGTGGACCTGGGCAGAACACAGGTAGTGGCTGAACATAGCCTGCACCTTCCAGAAGGCCCCAGAGCCAGCACACCCAGTGGATGGCTTCAGACCATGTCGTAGCACCAGCATACAACAACCTCCATAGGTGAAGCACTCAGGGGTGGACTCAGTGGGTACCAGAGCCTTGCTGAAGTAAGTCATGCTCTATGTGGTAGGTCCCTGCAGTTGATCCTCCAAGGTGGATGGAGGTTGTTGGTCAGTGGTCATGGCCAATCCTTGGAGCAGATTGGTCTGGGTCAATCCCTCCCATTGATGTGTCAACAGCAATCAAAACTCAACTTAAAACATGAGGGTGTAAAGCTCATATGGGGCAGGGGTGGGGTGGTACACCTCGAGTGCCCAGCTGGGGTGATCAGGGAGGCTATGCCACTTGACCCTACAGGAGACCTACTGCATTAGGCCACTCTACCAAGCCTTGGAGACATAGTAGCTCTACCTAATACATAGAAACAAACACAGGGAGGTAGCCAAAATGAGGAGACAAAGAAACATGGCCCAAATGAAACAACAGAATAAAACTCCAGAAAAAGAACTAAACAAAATGGAGATAAGCAATCTACTGGATGCAGAGTTCAAAACACTGGTTATAAGGATGCTCAAGGAACTTAAGAGAGGATCTCAACAACATAAAAAAGAACTGGTTAGAAATGAAGGCTATACTAACTGAAATAAAGAATAACTTATAGGGAATCAACAGTAAAATAGATGAAGCTGAGAATCAAATCAGTGACTTGGAATATAAGGAAGCAAAAAATACCCAATCAGAACAGAAAAGTAAAGAAAATGGAATCCAAAAAATAAGGCTAGTGTAAGAAACTTCTGGAACAACTTCAAGTGTACCAATATTCACATCATGGGAGTACCGGAAGGAAAAGAAAGAGAGCAAGAAATTCAAAACTTATTTGGAAAAAGTAATGACAGTAAACTCCCTTAACTTGGTGAAGGATAGAGACATACAAGTCCAGGAAGTGCAGAGAGTCCCAAACAAGATGAACTCAAAAAGGTCCACACTAGGACACATTATAATTAAAATGCAAAAGGTTAACATGTTAAGCCCCATGTCAGTCACCGGTGACTGACACTATACTTTCTGTCCAGAAGACAAAACAGGGTGGGTGCTTAACATATTAAAGACAAACAGAGAATCTTAAAAGCAGCAAAAGAAAAGCAGTTAGTTACCTACAAGGGAGCTCCCATATGACTGTCAGCTGATTTCTCAACAGAAACTTTGCAGGTCATAAGGGAGTGAAAGAACTATTCAAAGTAATGAAAAGCAAGGACCTACAACCAAGATTACTTTACTCTGCAAAGCTATCCTATCTAATAAAACCCTAATATGCAAATCAACCAAACAGCACTATGACCGGTGAAATGACCGGTCGCTATGACACGCACTGCCCCAACTGGGGCAGCTCCTGCCCCCTGAGGAGACGACTGGTGGTGGCGATTGGGGGGCAGGGCTGACCAGTGGGCGGCGCCAGGTCGCCAGCCAAGGCAGGTGCTAGAGGGGCCCCCCCGAATGCCCTGCCCGCTGGCTGCCCGCTGGTTGCCCTACAGATGGCCCTGATCTCCAGCCAGGCCTAGGGGCCCTACCCTATATATTGGGAACAGTCTCTTATATTTAAACATTAAAACCTGGCAAGGCCACTCTAACACTGAAAAAACAAGATGCAGCGATGACATGCATGGACTCTGGCTTGCACATTTTGTGGTCAGCCCTGATTCTGACACTTATAACTATGTGACAAAGCCAATTACTTAACTTTTCTCTGCTTCAGTTTTTCCACCCATAAAAGGGGGGAAATGGTACTACTGTCTCAGAAGGATCATGTTATGTACTACTTTTTATAATCAGGGCAAAAAAAATGTAACTGCCCATTCAACAGCAAGATGCCTTTCACCTGTATGAAAAGTACAGTCACTGGTGCATGCAGCATCCCAGATTGTGAGAGGGATGTCCTACTGCCAGTTTAGGTCCGACATCTCCCAAGGGGTCCCAGATTGTAAGAGGATGCAGGCCGGGCTGAGGGATCCCCCTTCCCCCTTGCATGAATTTCATGCATTGGGCCTCTAGTCTATATATATAAAAGCCTAATATGCAAAGTGTCCCCTTGGGAGTTCGACTGACTGGGAGTTCAATTGCTTACTATGATGTGTGCTGACCACCAGGGGGTGGTGTGGAACGAAGGAAGGCCCCAGCCAGCAGCTGGTAGCTAGCAGCCGCTAGGGACCCTACCCGTGCACAAATTTTGTGCAATGGGCTTCTAGCAATTTATAATCGAAGATAAAGAGTTTCACAGACAAGAAAAAGCTAAAGGAGTTCATTACCATCAAACCAGTATTATATGAAATGGAATCTTATTTAAGAAGAAAAAATCTGAACAATAAAATGGCAATAAAAAATAGTCATGGGGGTGTGAAGTACAGCATAGGGAATATAGTCAATAATATCCTAATAAGTAGAAGTGGTGCTGGATAGGTGTGGGATGAATTGGGATAATCATATATTAAGTTATATAATGTCTGGTCACTGGAGTGTAGAGAAAGAAAGGAAGGAAGGAAGGAAAGAAGGAACGAAGGAACAAAGGAAGGAAGGAAGGGAGGAAGGAAGGAAGGAAGGAAATAAGAATGAGGAAGGAAGGAACGAAGGAAGGAAGGAAAGAGAAAAATAATCTTACCTCCTTTGTTTCATAATCAGCTCTCAGATCATACAGGTTAAAGCTATTCTCTTGATAAAATGGTTTTTCAACATTGTTGTATAAATATTCCTTACACAAGAAGTTTTCAGGTTGACCAGAGTTGAGGGTAGATTCTTTGGCAGTATTTTCAGCTAGTGGCATTTCCATGAATTTCAGTGTCTCTCTACTGCAGTGGATTTCAGATGGGCTTCTAGGAGGTTGCCATTCATATTCATGAGAAAGTTGGTCTTCATTTGTGGAAGTACTAGTTCCCACTGGATTTTCTTCTTTAAATGAATCTTCCTTAATATTGCTGTCTTTTGCATAATTATAAACATGACTTTGCAATTCTGGCTTCTCTGTGTAAGGTAAGTTGCCTATCAAATTTTGAAATGTTAGCATTTTATCATTAAATGCTTTTGTCTGATGATATTTGAAAATGGGTTCACATTGTCTGAAGGAAGAAATGCTGGTGTCAATTGGCACGAGTTAGCATATCCTGTGAATAATTTCCACTGTTGACATCTCATTAGAAAGAGGTAAAAGAAAATAATAATTAGCTGACCATAAATTTATGTGTTAAGCTCTCTGTAAAAAATCAATAAAATATATTTAAAAAAAAAGAAATATATTATAGAAAAAATATATCTTCAACTTTACTAGATATTGCACATTTATTCTCTAAAATGGTTATTTATACTTCTACCAGGACATAGAAATTCCTTCTCTACATCTCTCCAACATGTCATACTGATACATATGAAATGGCATTTTGTGGTCTTTTTAATGCACATCTTTTTAGGTATTAAAGGTCTTGTAGGTTTCTTTTTCTGTGATCTGCCTCTTAGATACTGTTAGGAATGAAATCATTTCCTTAAAATTCACATGTTGAAGGCTTAATCCCAGTATCTTAGAATGTCATATTAGTTAGAGATAGGGCCTTTAAGGAGGTAATTAATGATAGAAGAGGTCATAAGGGTGGGGCTCTACTACAATATGACTGGTGTCCTTATAAAAAGAGGAGATACCAGGGAGGCACAGAAGTAAAGGCCATGTGAGGACAAGATGATGGCCAACTGAGAGGCCTCAGGAGAAACCTACTCTGCAGGAACTTGATCTTGGACTTCCAGCCTCTATAACAGTGATTCTCAACCTGTGGGTCGCGGCCCCTTTGGCGGTCAAACAACCCTTTCACAGGGGTCGCCTAAGACCATCCTGCATATCAGATATTTACATTATGATTCATAACAGTAGCAACATTACAGTGATGAAGTAGCAATGAAAATGATTTTATGGTTGGGTCACAACATGAGGAACTGTATTTAAAGGGCCAGAAGGCTGAGAACCACTGCTCTAGAACTGTGAGAATATAAATTTGAATTGCTGAAGCCACCCAGTCTGTGGTATTTCGTTATGGCAGCTCTACATATACATTGCCTGTTGTTGTTTTTTTTGTTATTGTTTTTTAAATTGAGTTATATGTGTCTTTTTCTTATTGGAGTTCTTTATTGTAGATACTAATCCTCTGTCGATTGTATACATTACAGGTATCTTAGACTGTGGCTTGCTTTTTTACTTTGATTATAATTTGGACACACAAATTTTTAAAAATTTAATATAGTCAAATATATTATGGTTTGTATTTCTTGTGTTACTCTCTGAGCCTCATCTTTAAAATGAAGATAAAAACAGCCCTTATTTACAAAGAAGTAAAAGTCCTATTCCATAGGCTTGTTTATAAATGTGATAATGTATATAAAATGCTTTGCACAGTACTTAGCTCTTATTATTATCATCATCACAGGACACACAAAAAATCTTATTTTCTGTTTATATATTGCCAACAAAGAGATACTCACCACCTAACACATCATCCAGTGTGCTATAAATTTCTTCAGAAAGTGTGATTTTAGACTCATTTTCCTTTTTTACATTCTTTATTTCATTCTGTATTAATAATAAAAAAGGCATTATGAATACTTCAAATACCATTGGCCTCTCCTAAAGGTATATGTACATTGCTATGTAGTTTTTGTTAGTATATCAAGTATGTGGATCTAAATGACGCTTTAAAAAAGTTCTTCTCTCTTATAAAGTTAGCTGGTTACAAATTTCTATTCAATATGCTTTTTATAGCATCGTTCCACTTATTGAATGTACCTGAAGTACAATAAAAACTGAATTATATAACTATGTTTTTTTTTTACTTGTTGCTAATTCAGATCATTCCTTCTAATTAGATTTTTAAAGTATCAGGAATAAAATACTTGAAAAATAAAATAGCAATATTCACATGTATTGATGTTATATTCATACAAACTTCTTGGTACTCCATTACTCATTGAATTTCAAAGATCACTTCTAATTCTTGTCTTACACAATATTACTGTTTTTAGCTAAACTAAGCCTTTAGTCTATAAATTTTCTATTAAAAAAAGAGGGAGGACTTCCTTATATAAGTAATTAAAACATTCATTCTTTACAAGTCAGTACACAGCAACTTATTCCAAATTAACATCATAATACTATGACCAAATTTTTTCCAAAATGAAAATAGACCAGATGTCAGGCTCCTTGTGTTCTTGTTCTCTAACGTAGTTGTTGTGGCTATGTCTTCTGGTATACTCATGGGACTTCATGAAGAGACTAGAAAGGATCAGTTTTAACACTGTTTGTAAAGTTCTACCTTTCTTGAAAACCAGTTCCACCATTCCTCTCTTCTATGCCTCCACTGGAGATTCCTTTATTGTTCTTTGTATATTTGTTGAGGCTATTTTTCCATTGATTTTTAGAAAGAGTGGAAGGGAAGAAGGAAGACAGAGAAAACGAAACATCAATGTGAGAGAGACAGTCTATTGGTTGCCTCCTGCATGAGTGGCCTGGGCTCGAGCCTGCAACCGTGGTAAATGCCTGGAATCGAACCCAGGATCCTTCTGTCCACAGGCTGATGCTCTACCCACTGAACCAAGCCAGCTAGGGCTGTTCCTCATATTTTTTTTAAAAAAAATGTTCATACGGAACACAATGTGAATGCTAAATGCATCTGTATCTCCCAGACCTCATAAGCAATGCACACCTGAGACAAGTCTGAAGTCGTATTGCTGGTTTCCATATAGGAGGGAGAATTTGAGTGAGTGAAATCTTGAGAAAGACCGGTGAAATTCATGGCATCCACTTCTGACATGCTTTCTAATTTTTCATGAGAAACATCCATGTCAAATTATACAGGATCTGAAGGTGATCACCAAATTTTTTGATATTTCTTGTTCCTAACTGTTGAATGATGGAAGGCTTCTTTAAAAAAACACATAATTTTAAGGTCTTTTAGCATATGCAAACAAAAAACTTCCCCCCTCCCTTTGCACAATAAGAAAGCAGTAAAGTTCACTGCCCTAAATTTTAAAATATCATTTGCTAAGTTATTGAAAAAATAAAGAATTTTAGAGTATACCATACCATGGTAACTTTGTATGGTAGTAAATAATTTGGACAAAAGAAAATTACCGAAAAGACTTGCGACCCAGAAGGTGAAGGGATCTCTAAGTTATTTAATCAAAAGATATTCACAAAATATTATCAGAGACCTATTAGGTTCCACCAAACACTGACTGCATTTCTATTTACTTAATAATTGCTATTTGAATATTTCTTTATCAAGTCAAATCCAACATTGTAAATCAATGTTCCCTCAGGCACTTGGGGTTTGAAAACTTGGCATCCTTCTACCTCATTGTCTAAGTCCTGTCCATTTTTCCTTTAAAAATGATTTTCATAACCCATGCTTTCTTTCCATCCCTTAGATCATTACTCTGGTCCATATTCTTATAATTCCTCAAGTCTGTTAGGGGGTGGGGATGGAAAAGATGTCCAATCACACTGACTTCAAATTCTTCTGCTTGACTTTCTATGTCTTCCATAGCCTGAACCCACTTTACCTAGCCAATACTCCCCTGCTCCAGTAGGATCAAGTTCACTTTCCTGCAAATAGGTCATGCTCCTTACCACTTCAGTAGTCTGTCCTTGAAAGCGTTTCTCTCTCCTAAACTTTCCTATCTAACCACTTACCTATTTTTTAAATTCCTAATATCTTTAGTCTAAGTCTCTCATAATTAAATACCTATTCGTTTTACTGTTTTAGTCTTAACCATTGTTCCAAACGTGTTAGTGTTTATATTCAGATTACACATACTTCTAGAAGAGTCCATTTATGTTCTACAATACTCCCTACAGCAAATGGACCAGTGTTGTCCAGGATAATTATTAATTTAACCCAGCATTCCAATTATTTATTTCTATTAAACCTTCCCAATCTACAGTCACTACCATTTGCCTGGTTTACTTTGTTGAATTATCAAATTAATAAGTAATTTATTGAGGATTAGTGTTTTTCAAACTTACATCATCCTTTGGTTAAGGATAAAAAAGCCACTGAGCCTAGCAGGCTAGTCAGGATTGGTGAATGGCTCAACTTTATGCTCAATTTTTCCCTATTTCCAAACACATAAATATTGCCTAGGTTGTGGTGAAGGGAGTTTGAAAAATCGTTAATTTCCAAATGCAAAAACTGCAAGGGCCTTATCTCTTAAATTTGGGAACCTAGAACTTCCAATTACACGTTTACACCTTTGTTCATAGGGCACAATCCGCCGATTTATTTTGTTAGGCTTACTTTTACCATCTTGCATTCCGATCTTACCGGATGTACGTTAAACTTTTAAAATATTTATTCAAATGTTTCCAGAGATATTCTAAAGCTGTTTAAAGACCGGCGTCAAAAGAGGTGTCACTGGATCTCGCGGGAAGAAAGTGAGGGGGTGGCCGCAGGGGCGTCTCCTCTCGGGTCCGAGCCCCGCCTCTCCGGCGCCCCAACCCCGCACCACCCGGCCCAGCCTCTTAGCGCCGCGGAGACCGAGGGGGCGGGATCCGCACGAAATAATTGAGAGAGTAATGCAGGAAAAAAAAAAAATGAAAAAAGAGGTGTCAGTGGAGTTACTAGTCAAAACTCTAAGGTTTTGTTCTTAAATTCTTTTCAGCCGTTATGACAAACCAGCTTTCTACAAGCACTTCTCATTTTCACCTCAAAACAACGCGCCAAACTCTTTGAATCGCAAAAGCGTGCTCACTTCCAGGGTCCAAGCAGTTTCTTATACCCACAATAAGGATCTCGTGCTCCACCCCCCCGCACCGGTTTTGCGGGAGGGAGAAGAACACTTTCCAACCTTTCCTACGAAATCCCCCGTCGGGAGGCAAGCGCAACGAACCGTTCCAGTGTGACGTCCGCTCGCCCCCGCCGCGCCAGCCAATCCCGGCGGGGAACGGCGCACGCCGGGCTCCGGCCCCAGGGGCCCGGGCCTGGGGACTCCGAAGTCTGTTACCAGAGTGGGAAGTCATGCGGATGTAACCCCCCAGGCCGAACCTGTGGCTTGGCTGGCGCGCCTTTCTACAGAAAGACACACAGAAACGAAAGCCTCCAGGTGGGATGGCGGGCCCAACGAGGAAGGCGAACCGCTTGACACTTCCGTGTGTCCTCCGTGCGCAGGCTCTCAGTGGGCCGCGGGACGGGACTTCCGGTAGAACATTTCCGGTGGGGGCGGGGCTTCCGTTCGATCCGGGGGCGGCGGTACCGGGTCTGTAAATCCTAAATCCTTGTAGCACGTGGCGCGCTTTTGGCATCGGGACTGCAGCGCGGTTTGCGAGGCGGACGACCTCGGAGAGGCCGTGAGGTTGGACCGTCTGTGTGGCTCCTCTGGTGGCGCTGACGCCCCGCGCGTGCCGTCATGGACTACCGGCGGCTGCTGATGAGTCGGGTGGTTCCCGGGCAGTTCGACGACGCGGACTCCTCCGACAGGTAGAAGGCGGTGCAGTACACCGACTTTGTTGGGGTTTTGCTCTCTCTGCCGCCGCCGGGCCTTGAGGGAGTTAACGCTGGTGTAGAGGGAGGCTGGTGGTGCATCGCGCCGGGGCTCTCTTCCCAGCCTTTCGCGTCTTTCTCCATCCCAGCCCTGATTTCCGTCCCAGATTATGGCAGAGTTCACGAAAGCCGCTTGTCAGGGGAGTCCAGGGTTCCCAGGTTGGTTGGCATTGCTGAGAGGCCGAGTTGGGCATAGCGATTGGGAAACAGGTTTTTGCACCTTACTGGTAACTTAATTCAGCGTTTAAAAACGGTTCTTACTTTATGTTGACAGTAAGGTGAGCACCTGCTATGTGCCAGGTTCTGTCCTCAGCGCTGGAGGTAGTGATGAACAAGGCAAACTGAGTCCCTGTCATTGAATTTTACCTTCTACTTGAGAGGTGGAGCAGACAATTAAGTACAAAGAGGTATTATTTAAAAACCAGATAATTATATATACTATGCAAACAATTTAAGTCAGTTTGTAGACTTAAGTTATGATTTGGTCAAGGAGGGGTTAAGTCCAGATCTGACTTACAAGAATGAGTTAACCTCAGGAAAAGGGGAGACAACAGCAATTCAGGAAGAGGGGACAGCAAGTGCTAAGTCCCCAGGGTGGGATCCCTCCTGGCTGTGAAAGGAAGATCTATCTAGCCAGAGGTTCTCAACCCCTGGGTCGCGACCCCTTTGGCGGTGGAACGACCCTTTCACAGGGGTCGCCTAAGACCATCCTGCATATCAGATATTTACATTACGATTCATAACAGTAGCAACATTACAGTTATGAAGTAGCAATGAAAATAATTTTATGGTTGGGTCACAACAATGAGGAACTGTATTTAAAGGGCCAAAAGGTTGAGAACCACTGATAGGCCATTGTGCTTAGAGCACAGCAGAGGTAGTTGAGCAGATTGGTAGGTAATGATATAGAAGTGAAAAGGGCCAGATGATGGAGAGCAAGCGTGTCAAACTCAAAGGCTAACATGGGCCAAATAAAAAAGGTTTAAGTTTATGTGGGCCACAAAAAAACAAAAGCTTCAATTTTCATAGAAATGTAGGTTTATTTCGATAGAGACATGCTGAGTACAGAGGGCTGAGATAAATGAGTAATCCTATTTAATAAAAGCCTAATATGCTAAGTGTTTGGTTGTCTAGGTGTCTGTTCAACCAATCAAAGCAAAATATGCTAATGATATGCTGAGGCTGCTCAACCGCTAGCTATGACATACACTGACCACTAGGGGGCAGACACTCAATGCAGGAGCTGCCCCCTGGTGGTCAGTGCACTCCCACATGGGGAGCCCCGCTCAGCCAGAAGCTGGCGAGCACAGTGGCGGTGGCGGGAGCCTCTCCCACTTCCACCCCAGGAGTCAGACATCACCCGAGGGCTCCCGGACTGCAAGAGGGCACAGGCCGGGCTGAGAGACTCCCCCCCACCCCCACAAGTGCATGAATTTTGTGCATCGGGCCTCTAGTTAACATAAAATAATACAACATTTTAATAAAAATTAACATTTTTTCTTGAACATTAACTTACCAGACACTGAATAACTGCACAAATTGATAAGCATAACACAAATAAACCTATTTTTCTTGTTCTCCAAAAGCGAAATATTTCCTGTTGTGCACACCAAATAATGATTGAACTTTTTGCCATGGCAATCGGCCACTAAAATATTTGCTGTTAGTATTAGTGGAGAGAAATGGTGCTCCTGCACGTAAGGCGGGTAAGGGAAATGAATGCAACAAGATTATAGTAATCAGTCATTAGTGAACATTGTACAGACAGTCCTCGGGTTACCTCGGACTCGATGTATCTCGTTTCGTGGTTACCTCGCCATTTCCCATTTATTTATAAAAAAAAAAAAGTTCCGTCATTTTGACGTATGTACATATGTGCTTTATGTTTTTTATTATTTATTTACCACAAGTAAAGGTCAGGAATTGTTATCTTTCTTTTAAATTTTTTTTTACTGTTTCACTGCATTACTGCTGTGTATGTGCTCCATGTGAGTGACATAGGTGCTTATGTAGGTGGGTTCTGACTTACGGCGAAAATCGCGTGACGTCGCGCTGTAGGAACGGATCTCCGACGTAACCTGAGGACCTACTGTAGTTCATTATTAATAATTATGTATAACAGGATATTGTAAAAAGTAAGTTACAAAATTTTAATTAACACGTTTCTTACTTACCATTATATTGGCTGGGCTGCAAAAATACTCGTTGTGGGCCACATGCAGCCCGAGGGCCACGAGTTTGACATGCTTGATGTAGAGCCTTACAAGTGATGGTAAGGAGTTGAGATATTCTAGGGCTTAGAAAGCCATAGAGGGATGCTAGCAGGGGAATGATGTAATCTGATTTATGACTTAAAGGAATCACTTTGCTATGGAGAAGATGATTTTGGAATGCAGAGTGGGAGCAGTACAAAAGTAATAAAAATAATTTAGTTCAGAGATTATGGACATTTAGAGATAAGGTCATAGAGATATTTTACAGATAGAAATGACAATTTGGTGGTAGATTGAATGTGGGATATGAAGCAAAAGTTATTAAGGATAACTTTCACATAAAGCAAAATGAAACTTAGAATTTCAACAAAATGATTTTTACTTTATGTTTATAGTAAGGCTTCATTGCATGTAAATTTTATTTTTTTTTATTTTTTTTTATTTTTATATTTTATTGATTTTTTACAGAGAAGAAGGGAGAGAGATAGTTAGAAACATCGATGAGAGAGAAACATCGATCAGCTGCCCCCTGCACATCTCCCACCAGGGATGTGCCCGCAACCCAGGTACATGCCCTTGACCGGAATCTAACCCGGGACCCCTCAGTCCGCAGGCTGACGCTCTATCCACTGAGCCAAACCGGTTTCGGCAATTTTCTTAACTATAGATTTTTTTCAGTAAGTATATGTTGATCACTTTCTATGTGTCAGATATAGTGTTAGTTGGTAGGGATACATTGGTGTAAACTACTCTGACACCGAGATTGCACTCTAGCAGGGAAAACATTAAAAAATTAGACAAATCGGCTGGTCCAGCCTGGCTCATTGGTTTTGCAGCGACCTATGAACCAGGAAGTCATGGTTGGATTCCAGGTCAGAGCACATGCCTGGGTTGTGGGCTCGATCCCCAATAGGAGGCAGCCGATCAATGACTCTCATCATTGATATTTCTATCTCTCTCCCTTCCTCTCTGAAATCAATAAAAATATGTATTTTAAAAAATTAGACAAAAGATTTGGATTAGAATTGGGTAAGTAGTACAAAGGAGAAACGGGTGAATAATACGGAAGATTTCCCTAAGCAAGTGATAGTAAACTAATGCTGTAAGGATAAGTAGGATTTAGCCAGAGAATTGAGAAAGACATTCCAGATTTATGTTTACACATAAGAATATAAAAGGCCCAAGGGAAGAAGTTAAGGGGAAATATCTATCACTGGATATTATAAAGGTAAACCAATGGATTCTGTCCACCACCTTTCCCCTTTCCCCACCCCCAGTGACTTTGGCAATTTCTGGAGACATTTTTGTTTCTTACAACTGGGGATGGTGCTGAACTAGTAGCATCTGGTAGGTAGAGGCTGGAGATGCTGCCAACAGTCCTATGAGGCACAAAACAACTTCCCACAACAAAGAATTGTCTAGCCAAGGTTGAGAAGCCCCAGTACTATTGAAGGTATAACTTTAACATGCCATTCTAGGTTATTAGCAAATGAAGGGTCAACTTATGGATTATGTTTATGAAATCCTAGTAAATAGTAGGTGTTTAATGACTATTTGTTCAATAAAGATTTGGAGCTCTGTAAACCATCTAAACTATTAAAAGAGAAACATGCAAATTAACCATCACTCTGCCACTCCACTATACCCACAAGCCACGCCCACCAAACAATCAGGAGCGAGTATGCAAATTAACCCAACTAAGATGGCAGAGGCCACAGAGCTGGAGCAAGCAGGAGGCTTGGGTTGCCCCGGAGATGGAGGAAGTCAAGCTTCCCGCCTACCCTGGCTGGCCCTGGGCTCCGTTCAAGGCTACAAAGTTTCAATTATAGAAGATAAATAAATCCCAGATACCTGCTTCCAGCCCGCCCTGGCCTCCGCTCAAGGAGGAGCTGAACAAAAAAAAAAAGAGAGGCTGGGAGCTTGGGTCGCTGGGGGACGTGGCCAGCCTGAAAACGGCCATCAGCCCCTCACCCAGGCTGGCCAGGCACCCCAGTGGGACCCCCCACCCCCCACCCTGAAGGGGCTGTGGGCAGCCTGAAAACGGCCCTCAGGCTGGCCAGGCACCCCAGTGGGGACCCCCACCCTGAAGGGGGTGTGGCCAGCCTGAAAACAGTCCTCAGCCCCTCACCCAGGCTGGCCACACTCCCATGGGGTGAGGGTTCCTGCTGGGGGGCTTGGCCAGCATGCAGACAGACATTCAGCCCCTCACCCAGGCTGGCCAGGCACCCCAGTGGGGACCCCCACCCTGAAGGGGATGTGGCTAGCCTGAAAACAGCCCTCAGCCCCTCACTCAGGCTGGCCAGGCACCCCAGCGGGACCCCGATCCGGGACACCCTTCAGGGCAAACCAGCTGTCCCCCACCCGTGCACCAGGCCTCTATCCTATATAATAAAAGGGTAGTATGCAAATTGACCCTAAGAGCAGAACGACTGGGAATGACTGGTCACTATGACACACACTGGCCACCAGGGGACAGTCGCTCAATGCAGGAGTCAGTGCACTCCCACAGGGGGAGCTCCGCTCAGCCACAAGCCAGGCTGCCGGCTGCCAGCACAGCGGTGGTGGTGGGAGCCTCTTCCACCTCTTCAGCAGTGCTAAGGATGTCTAACTGCAGCTTAGGCCTGCTCCCTGCTGGCAAGTGGACATCCCCCGAGGGCTCCTGGGCTGCCAGAGGGATGTCTGACTGCCAGCTTAGGCCCAATACCCCCGGGGAGCGGGCCTAAGCCAGTAGGTGGACATCCCCCGAGGGGTCCCAGATTGCGAAAGGGCACAGGCAGGGTTGAGGGACACCCCCGAATGCACAAATTACTATACTAGTAAAGGGTTAATATGCTAACGAGCGGGATGCTGTAACGGGTAACGACCACGTCATTAACATATAGCTTGGGCGTTGCTCCAGAGATGGGCGGAAGTGGGGAGGCACCTGGAGGAGGCAGGACCATCCCGTGCCAGGGAGGGCAGGGGTGAGAGCTCCTAGCGCCCCCCTCACCAGTCCTTCACCACCCACTGCTTGCACTCTGCGTGTCCCACGGCCCACCTGCCAGGGGAAGGAGCACAGCGCAGCAGGCGGGAGGCTTCCACGCTCTCCTCATGACGGGGGCGGATCCGCTGCGTTGCTCTGGAGACGGGCGGAAGTGGGGACAGGGCGGAAGCTGGGACCAGCCAGAGGCGACTGGAGGGACTGAGGTCAGGGCTTGAAGCAGCCAGGGAAGGCCAGAGGGTTTGGGGGCTGGGCCAGGTGCGCTGGAGCTCTGCATGAACAGATTTGGGTGTCAAAGCAGGGCTGAAGGTGGGTGGGCAATCGTGCGCTTGGCTCCTAGTGATTAATAAATAACTCAGAATTGATAATCTGAATTTATTTAAACTCACATCTGACTTTTTAAGCTGGTAGTGTATATTATCAATTGTTTTATATGGTTTCTGTCCTCATTCTTTACATGAAAAGTCAAAACTGGTAGCACCTCTGTAAAATCTGACGTGCAGACATGTTTTGTTTGATAAGCACAGTGTTTTGATAAGTTGAACTTGCCAATTAAGTGGGATATTTTACACAAAAATCCATATTCCTGGTTTCTCTTGAAAAACTAAGAAGATATGTAACCCTGGGTCTGAATTCTCACATGACAAAAACAAACCCTATTAGTTGTGCTTTCTTTACTCTGGGCATCAATCCCTTCTTCTGTGTAATTATATCAAGCCTACTTTCTTATTTGTGGTGCTTTTTTTTTTTTTACTCTCTTTTAAAGCAGCTCTGTAAGTAGTTTTCCTAGTCAGGTCTGGAGTATTGATTGGAGCCAGTTCTTTCAGCAGAGAAGTTAGCAATATAAATTCTGACTTAGGCAGAGGTAGATTTAACACCTGATGTACTTCTTTAGTAGGGCCTAGAGCAGCCGTGGGCAAACTACGGCCTGCAGGCCAGATCTGGCCCATTTGAAATGAATAAAACTAAAAAAAAAAAAGACCGTACCCTTTTATGTAATGATGTTTACTTTGAATTTATATTAGTTCACACAAACATTCCATCCATGCTTTTGTTCCGGCCCTCCGGTCCAGTTTAAGAACCCATTGTGGCCCTCGAGTCAAAAAGTTTGCCTACCCCTGGCCTAGAGAATATGTAGACAACTGGGACAGAACTCTGAAAAACAGAAGAACTTGGTACTAAAATTAAGTTCATTGGCAGATATATTGTAAGGGAACCTTTGGCTTTTATTGTTACAGATTTAGTCTATTATGTTGTGAATAAATACATATGTAAGTCTAATTAGAGTATGTTTAAATATGCTAAAATATTGTTATTTCTAGTGAAAACATTGACTTGAAGACAATCAAAGAGGGAGATGGCAATCTGTTTGAAGACTTGCAAAATAATGTGAATGAGAAGATGAATGAAGATGAGATAGAAGATGAGGGAGAAGAGGAGGAAGATTATGATGATGATGATGATTGGGACTGGGATGATGGAGGAAAACTCACCAAGTGTTATATCTCGAATGGAGGGAGTAACCCACAGGTATTTTATAAATGATTCTATAAATCTTTATGTTGTTTGCTTATGTCTTCTTACTTATTTTTTTGAGTACTCTACTGTTTTTTAAAAATTGAATTTATTGGGGTGTCATTGGTTAATAAAATTATATAGGTTTCAGGTATATGATTCTACAGAACATCATCTGTATATTGTATTGTGTGTTCACCATCCCTAGTCATGTCTTCTTCCAATACAATTAATCCCCCTTTAATTCTCTTACTTCTCCCAACTCCCCTTTCCCTTTGGCAAGCACCATACTTTTAATTGTCTATGAGTTTTTTTCCTTTGCTTAATCCCTTCATCTTTTTCACCTAGCCTCCAAACCTCCCTTCCTTCTGACAGATGTCAGTCTGTTCTCTTATCTATGAGTCTGCATTTACTTTGTTTCTTAGTTTCTTATGTTTATTAGATTTCACATATAAATGAAATCATATGGTACTTGTCTTTCTCTGACTGCTTGTTTCACTTAGCATAATACTTTCCAGGTCCATCAGTGCTATCACAAAAGATAAGATTTTCTCCTTTTTTTAAGGCCAGGTTGTATTCCATTGTGTAAATGTACCACAGCTTCTTTATCCACTCATCTACTAATGGGCACTTGGGCTGCTTCCAAGTCTTGGCTTTTGTAAAAGTAGCACTGCGAATGTATGGGTGCATATATTTTTTCAAATTAGTATTTCGGGTTTCTTTGGATATATTCCAAGAAGTGGAATTGCTAGGTCATAAGGCACTTCCATTTTTAATTTTTTGAGGAAACTCCATACTGTTTTCCACAGTGGCTGTACCAATCCTACCAACAAACAGTGTATGGGGGTTCCCTTTCCTCCACATCCTCACCAACACTTATTGTTTGTTGATTTATTGATGTTAGCCATGCTGACAAGTGTGAGGCAATCTCTCATTGTGGTTTTAATTTGCATTTCTCCAATGATTAGTGACATTGAGCATCTTTTCATATGTCTATTGGTCATTTGTATTTCCTCTTTGGAGAAGTGTCTATTCTTTTGGTCATTTTTTAATTGGATTGTTTGTTATTTTGGTGTTGAGTTTATAAGTTCTTTATAAATTTTGGGTATCAAATATATCACTATCAAGTGTATCATTAGCAAATATGTTCTCCGATTCAGTGGGTTGTCTTTTCATTTTGTTGATGGTTTCCTTGTTGTGCAAAAACTTTTTAGTTTGAGGTCCCATTTGTTTATTTGTTCATTTGTTTCCCTTGCCCGAGGAGATATATCAGAAACAATATTGTTATGAGAAATGTCTGAGATATTACTACCTATGTTTCTTCTAATATTTTTATGATCTTGAGTCTTACATTTAAGTCTTTATTACATTTTGAATTTATTCTTGTGTGTGGTGTAAGATGGTCTAGTTTCATTTTTTTGCACATTATCTGTCCATTGTATGTTCTTGTTTTCTTTGTCAAATATTAATTGACCATAAAGGCATGGGTTTATTTCTGGGCTCTCTGTTCTGATTCATTGATTTATATGTCTGTTTTTATGGCAGTACCATACTGTTTTGATTACTATGGCCTTTTAGAATATTTTGATAACAGGTAGTATGATCCCTCCAACTTTGTTCTTCTTTTTCAAGAATGCTGTGGCTATTTGGGGTCTTTTGTGGTTCCATATATTTTTGGAATATTCTAGTTCTGTGAAATATATGCCATTGGTATCTTGATAGAAATTGTGTTGAATCTGTAAACTGCTTTGGATAGCATGGACATTTTAATTATTTTAATTCTTCTTATCTATGATTATGGTATATGTTACACATATTTGTATCTTCTTCAGTTTCTTTTGTCAGTGTCTTATAATTTTCTGAATACAGGTCTTTTACATTGTTGGTTAAATTTATTCCAAGGTATTTTTTTTATGCACTTCTAAATGGAATTGTTTTCTTAGTTTTCTTCTCTGATAGTTCATTATTGATGTATAAAAATATAACTGATTTCTGAATATTTTGTATCTTCCTACTTTACTGAATTTATTTATCATTTCCAGTAGTCTTTTGGTGAAATGTTTAGTGTTGGGGTCCAACCCCAACGGTCCAGGGATCCCCAAAGTGTGGACGGAGCCGGCGAAGAATGAATGACATGGAAACTGGGTTCAGTTCATCAGCATAGCGAGGTTCTCCCTCCAGGATCTCCAACCAAGTTCTGATGCCATGTTCTCTCGCTAGGTTCTCCGGCCAGGTTCTCCAGGTTCTCCAGCCAGGTTCAGTCACCAGGTTCTTTTGCCATGTTCTGTCTAGGTTCTCCAGTGAAGTTCTGTAGCCAGGTTCTGTCCAGGATCTTTTGCCATGTTCTCTGGCTAGGTTCTGGTTAGGATCTGACGAGGTTCTGATGATGATCTGATCAGGTTGTGTTGTTTATTGTCTTGTTACATCCGTATTTATACCAGCCATTTTAATCCTGTCAGTTTCTATTACAAAGGTTAGGGCGTTTCTTATCTCCATTCCAGGGAGTAAAGATTATGTAGCTTAACCACCCGCCTGGCACTTGATTAAGGGGTTGTATCCCCTCCCTAACCTCAGGGAAAGATCCCCACCTGGGGAAACAACCTTTCTCGGAGAGGTGACCTTGGTTAAAACACATGGCGCCAAGAAGGGGAGCAAACATATTAAGAACAGTATGCCATATACGCCAGGTCCCTTGAAACAGCAAGGATGGACCGGCTCCCGGCAGTTTAGGGTTCTCTCTGTATAGTATCATGTCATATGCAAATGATGACAGTTTTACTTTTTCCTTTTCAATGTGGATGCCTTTTATTTTTTACTTCTTGTGTGGTTGCTGTCACTAGGACTTCCAGTACCATCTACACTAATAAAAGAGAAACATGGTAATTAGCGTACGACCGCTACCCTTCCCATTGGCTAATCAGCATATCCTTCTGCAAATTAACTGTCAGCCAAGATGGCAGCCGGCAGCCATGCACTGAAGCGAGCAGGGAGGCTTGCTTGCTCCAGTGACTGAGGACTCCAACGTTCCCCGCCTAACTTGCCGGCCTCTCAGCTGCAACTCTAAGCAACTATATACTATGTTGCAAATAAGAAGCTAAACAAAACCCCAGAAACCGGCTTTCATTCAGCCGGGATTCATCCAGCCAGACCGCAACATTGTATCGATGTTTTCAGCAGCGAGGCCTCAGAGCTAAAGCTGGCCCAGAATTAAAACAAAACAAAACAGAAAACAAGGAGCAGTTGGGAGCTTCAGTCACTCACTTCAGGAAAACAGCCCTCAGCCCCTCATCCAGGCTGGCCAGGCACCCCAGTGGGGACCCCCACCCTGATCCAGGACACCCTTCAGGGCAAACCAGCCAGCCCCCACCCATGCACCAGGCCTCTGTTCTATATAGTAAAAGGGTAATATGCCTCCTGGCACCGGAATCAGTGGAGCAGCGAGGCTCCCGGCACCGGGATCAGCGTGACAGGGGGCAGCGCCCAAACCCCCTGATTGGCCCTGCTCTGTGTGTGACAGGGGGTGTCACTGCAACCTCCCCATCGACCCTGCCTTGAGTGTGACAGGGGGCGGCGCCCCAACTCCCCAATCAGCCCTGCTCTGAGCCCGACCAGGGGCTGCACTTAGGGATTGGGCCTGCCCTCTGCCACCCAGGAGCAGGCCTAAGCCAGCAGGTTGTTATCTCCTGAGGGGTCCCAGACTGCAAGAGGGCACAGGCTGGGCTGGGGGACCCCCCCCCTCCCCGCAGTGCACAAATTTTTGTGCACCGGGCCTCTAGTCTATATATAAAAGCCTAAGCGACCTAACGACTGGTCGACCTGTTGCTATGACATGCACTGACCACCAGGGGACAGACGCTCAACACACAGGATCGGGCTCCTTCCCATCTGGATCGGGCCTGCAGGGATTGAGCTGAAACTGGCTATCCGACAACCCCTGAGGGGTCCCAGATTGTGAGAGGGCCAAGGCCAGGCTGAGGGACCCCACTGGTGCACGAATCCATGCACCGGGCCTCTAATGTTGAATAAGAGTGGTAAAAGCGGACATTCCTGTCTTTTTCCTGGTGTTAAGGGAAATGCTTGTAATTTTTACCTATGGAGTATGATGTTGGCTATGGGTTTGTCATACATATATGGCCTCTATTAAGCTGAGGTAAATGCCCTCTATTCCCACTTTGCTTGGAGTTTTTATCGTATATGGGTGCTGGATTTATAAAATGCTTTTTCTGCATTTCTTGGTATGGTCATATGATTTTTATCCTTCATTTTGTTTATGTGCTGTATCACATTTATTGATTTGTGGATATTTTACCAACCTTGCATCCCTGGAATAAATCCCTATCCATCTTGGTGGGTGATCTTTTTCATGTATTGTTGGATCTGGTTTGGTAATATTTTAGCATCTATATTCATCAGGAATATTGGCCTGTAATTTTCTTTCCTTGTAGTGTCTTTTGTAGTTTTAGAATTAGGATAATGCTAGCCTCATAAATTGAACTTGGGAGTCTTTCCTCCTCTTGAAGTTTTTGGAGTAATTTGAGAAGGATGGGTGTTAGTTCCTCTTTGAATGTTTGGTAAAAATTTTCCTGTGAAGCCATCTGGTCCAGGACTCTTGTTTGTTGGGAGTTTTTTTTTTTTTTTTTTTTATTACTGCTTTAATTTCATTCTTTATTCAGATTTTCTGATTCCTCCTGATTCAGTTTTGGAAGATTTTATGTTTCTAGAAACTTATCATTTTCATGCAGATTGTCCAGTTTGTTGGCATATAGTTGTTCATAGTATTTTCTTACAATCCTTTGTATTTCTGTGGTGACAGTTTTTACTTCTTTCCTATGTGATTTTATTTATTTGGGTCCTCTCTCTTTTTTTCTTGATGAGTGGTTAAAGGTTTGTCAATCTTGTTTATCTTTTCAGAGAACCAGCTCTTGATTTCATGGATTTTTTGTATTGTCTTTTTAGTGTCCATGTCATTTATTTCTTCTCTGATCTTTATAATTTCCTTCTATTTACTCTGGGCTTCTTTGTTGTTCTTTTTCTAGTTCTTTTAGGTGTAGAGTTAGATTGTTTATTTGAAATTTTTCATGCTTCTTGAGGTAGGCCTGTAATGCTGTGAACTTCCCTCTCAGTACTGCTTTCACTGTGTCCAATAGATTTTTGGTTGTTGTGTGTTCATTTTCATTTGTCTAAAGGCAACTTTTTATTTCTTCCTTGATCTCAATGTTAACCTATTCATTGTTTCTTTAGTAATATGTTATTTTTCTTCCATGCATTTGTGTGTTTTTCAGGTGTTTTTTTTTAATTTGTTTATTTTGTTTTGATTGATTTCTAGTTTCATTATGGTCAGAGAAGATACTTGATATGATTTTAGTCTTAAATTTATTGAGACTTGTTTTGTGTCCTAATCTAGTGTGTCATTTAAGGCGACTGTTTCTTTGAAATTTTCTGTCTGGAAGACTAATGTCAGTGGAATGTTAAAATCTCCAACTATGGCTGTATTACTGTCACTCTCACTCTATGTCTCAACTCCCTTTCTGTCTGAGATTTTCTTTATATGTGTAGGTGCTCCTATATTGGGTACATAAATGTTTACAAGGGTTATATTCATTCTCTTTTTGGATTGTTTCCTTTATCATTATGTAGTGTCCTCCTTTATCTCTTACTATATATAGGTTTTGGTTGGTTGTGTGTTCATTTTCATTTGAATCCAGGAAGTTTTTAATTTCTTGCTTGATCTCATTGGTAACCCATTCATCTATAATAATAAAAGTGTAATATGCTAATTAGACCAGATATCCTTCCAGACGACTTTCTGGATAAAGCTGGGGCTGAGAGGGAAGCCCAGTTCCCCAGTGCCAGAGGGAAGCCGGTGCCGGCGGCCGGAGGAAGGAAGGCCTCCTCGTGCACAAATTTCGTGCATCAGGCCTCTAGTTGTTTAATAACATGCTATTTAGCCTCCATGTATTTGAGTGTTTTGAGTTATTTTATTGTAGTTGATTTCTAACTTTATACCATTGTGATCCGAGAAGATGCTCGGTGTTATATCATTCTTCTTCAATTTGTATAAACTTGTTTTGTGTCCTAACATGTGGTCTGTCTTTGAGAATGTTTTATGTGCGCTTGAGAAAAATATATATTCTGTTGTTTTGGGGTGGAATGTTCTGTAAATATCAGTTAGATTCATCTGAACTAGTGTGTCATTTAAGGTCTCTGTTTCCTTGTTAATTTTTTGTGTGGAAGATCTATCCAGTGGTGTCAGTGGGGTATTAAAGTCCCCTACTATGACTGTATTGCTGTCAATCTCTCCCTTAAAGTCCGTCAAAAGTTTTTTTATGTACGTGGTGTTCCTATATTGGGTGCATACATATTATATTATATATATACTAGAGGCCCGTTGCACAAAATTCATGCACTCAGCAGGGGAGGTGGTCCCTTAGCCCGGCTTGAGCCCTCTCGTAGCCCGGGAACCCTCAGAGGATATTTGACTGACAGTTTAGCATCAGTTGGACATCCTTAGCCGTCAGTCAGACATCCTTAGTGCTGCTGCAGAGGTGGGAGAGGTTCCTGCCACCGCTGCTGCGCTCGCCAGCCGTGAGCCTGGCTTCTGGCTGAGCAGCGCTCTACCTGTGGGAGCTCACTGACCACCAGGGGGAAGCTCCTGCATTAAGCATCTGCCCCCTGGTGGTCAGTGCATGTCATAGAGACCGTCGTTCCGCTGTTTGGTCATTTTGCATATTAGCCTTTTATTATATAGGGTATTATATTTTCTTGTTGAATCATTCTCTTGTATTATGAAGTGGCTTTCTTTGTCTCTTGTTATGGCCTTTGTTTTGAAATCTATTTTGTCTAATGTGAGTATTGCTACCCCAGCTTTCCATTTGCATGGAATATATTTTTGTATCCCTTCACTCTCAGTCTGTGTGTATCTTTTGTTCTGAGGTGGGTCTCTTGTAGACATCATATAAATGGGTCATGTTTTCTTATCCATTCAGTTACCCTATGTCTTTTGACTAGAGCATTTTATCCATTAACTTTTAAGATTATTATTGACTAGTGGCCTGGTGCACAAATTTATGCACATTGAAAGGAAATAAATCAGAAGAAATATTTTAATATCGCTATTCACCCTTTCTCTATAATAGAGGTGTCAACCAAATTCATGATCAACAATGACAGATACAAACATATGCGTGCGATTGGTGCCAGCGAGAGCTTTATATGTATTGCTCATGCGTGAGTCAACTTAGCCTTTTATAGATATAGAATAAACTTGTTTAATTAGACCTGCTTTCTGATTTAGCTAAACTTTTTCCAGCCCAGTGAAGCATCCCAACTTCTCTTTCAGGCAATTGTCAGCAACACAGCAGTAAATATCAACACGAAGCAGATTATTGTAGATCACGCAGGGAGAACAAAGGGTAAAATATTTAACTGCAGCAGTGTTTGACTGTATTCTGTGCAGTGAGAAAACTTAAAGTTATTTTCAAGGTCCACCATTTCTTACTTCTTTTCAGTCAGTTCAAGTTTCTAAGCTTTCTAAATCTCTGTTTTCCAGCTAATGGAAAGAAAATAGGATTCCACCGAATCTCCTATCTACCTACTCCAGGACTTCAGTGAGGATCAAATGAGATGAGGCACGTGAAAACGCTTCACAGACATTTGGTTACAGTGTGAAATGTTTCTACCTGGCTATAAAGCAATTTGTGTTTCTGGGCTGAAGAAACTGCAAGGAGGCTAGTTGCTAGGGAGAGGAAGCTGGGCATTGCTATGTGACTTCATTACCTGAATGGTCGTACATTTAGCATATTAGCCATATATATATATATATATATATATATATATATATATATATATATATGTATATGTATATATATGTATACATATACATACACACACATGTGTGTGTGTGTATATATATATGTATTCACATATGTATGTATGTATTTATTTATTCTTTAATTAAATCTTTATTGTTCAGATTATTACATTGGTTCCTCTTTTTTCCCCCCATAACTCCCCTCCACCCAGTTCCCACCCCACCCTCCGCCCTCACTCCCCACCCAGTGTCCTCATCCATAGGTGCACGATTATTGTCCAATCTCTTCCCGCACCCCCCACATCCCTTTCTTCCCCAAGAATAGTCAGTCCATTCCCTTTCTGTGTCCCTGATTCTATTATAATCACCAGTTCATACTGTTCATCAGATTATTTATTCACTTGATTTTTAGATTCACTTGTTGATAGATGTGTATTTGTTGTTCATAATTTGTATCTTTACCTTTTTCTTCTTCTTCCTCTTCTTAAAGGATACCTTTCAGCATTTCATATAATACAGGTTTGGTGGTGATGAACTCCTTTAGCTTTTTCTTATCTGTGAAGCTCTTTATCTGACCTTCACTTCTGAATGATAGCTTTGCTGGATAAAGTAATCTTGGTTGTAGGTTCTTGGCATTCATTACTTTGAATATTTCTTGCCACTCCCTTCTGGCCTGCAAAGTTTCTGTTGAGAAATCAGCTGACAGTCGTATGGGTACTCCCTTGTAGGTAACTGACTTTCTTTCTCTTGCTGCTTTTAAGATACTCTCTTTGTCTTTTGCTCTTGGAATTTTAATTATGATGTGTCTTGGTGTGGTCCTCTTTGGATTCCTTTTGTTTGGGGTTCTCTGCGCTTCCTGGACTTGTAAGTCTATTTCTTTCACCAGGTGGGGGAAGTTTTCTGTCATTATTTCTTCAAATAGGTTTTCAATATCTTGCTCTCTCTCTTCTTCTGGCACCCCTATAATTCGGATGTTGGTACGTTTGAAGCTGTCCCAGAGGCTCCTTACACTATCTTTGTATTTTTGGATTCTTTTTTCATTTTGCTTTTCTGGTTGGGTGTTTTTTGCTTCTTCGTATTTCAAATCTTTGACTTGATTCTTGTGATCCTCTGGTCTGCTGTTGGGAGTCTGTATAATATTCTTTATTTCAGTCAGTGTATGCTTAATTTCTAGTTGGTCCTTTATCACAACATCGAGGGTCTCACTAGATTTCTTGAGGATCTCACTACATTTATTGGCGGTCTCACCAGTCTTTTCGAGGGTCTTACTAAATTTATCGGCGGCTTCTAGACAGTTCTTGAGAGACCTTGAAAGTGTGGTTTTGAACTCTATATCCAGCAGTTTGCTTTCCTCCATTTCTGTCATTTGTGTCCTGTTTCTTTGTTTTGGCATTTTTTGTGCTTCGCTGTGTCGATAGAGTGGCTTTCTGTGCTAAGTGTCCCAATTACCTGAGGTAGACACTCTTGGTGCACCCCCTTGTGGGCTTTGTGCACAGTCTTGTTGTAGTTAAGCCTTGATTGTTGTATGTAAAGCTGGGAGGATTTGACCTCCAGGCCAATTGGCTGTGGGAATCAGCTGTGTCTACGGTGGGAGAACTTCTGTGCTGAAGACACCCTTATGGGGCAAGACTTGCTTCAGTGGGGCTTTGGTGCTCACTGAGTCTGCCCCCTGAGTGTGTCCCTTATAGATCTGAGTAGTTGTAATTGGATGGTCCCACTCTGACCACTGGGTACACTGGCTCTTGGATCTAAGGAGGTGCTAATCTAGCCTTTGCCTAAGGTACCCAGCAGAAGCCAGCTGTAAAGCAATGCAAGTTGCCCTGGGGCCTTGGGGCAGCTGCAGTTTGTTAAGTTATTTTCAGATTACAAAGGGCCGGGCCTTTCATATGCGAAAGCCTCCGTGCATGGCTTGGGCGGGGCGGGGTTCCTGGGGATCAACGGGGTGGGCCGAGCGAGCCAGCAGTATGGCTGCTCTCAGTCCTGCCTTCAGAGATTCTGGCAATTGCCGAGAGTGCCTCCGAGAGAAAGCTGCCCTCGAGTTCCTACCGATGCCAGACAGTCCCGTTTCTCCCGTGTGAGTCTGGGTCCCCAAAGACTCACCCGGAACTGGAGCTCAGAGCCTGAGACTCCCTCCTGATTGAAAAAGATAATCGTGTCCTCAGCCGCCAGCCCTCTCCGCATGCACCTCCGCACCTTTGTATTTACTTCAGCACCGCACCTCCTCTGAGTCTCGGTATGCTTTTCTCTTTCCTTCTAGTTGTAGAAATTCCACTCAGCCAGCCTTCCTGTGGTTCCGGATGATGTCCGTTATGTCTTTTAGTTGTATTTTTGAAGTGGTTGTGCGAAGCAGCAATCTCTGGTGTTTACCTATGCCGCCATCTTGGTTTCTCCTCATTTATTGCCTATGATCCTCTCTCCTTTTCTTCTTCTTCTTAAAACAGTCCCTTTAACATGTCTTGCATTGGTGGTAATGTACTCCTTTAACGTTTTTTTGTTTGGAAAGCTTTTTATTTCACTTTTAATTTTAAATGATATCCTTGCTGGATACAGTAGTATTGGATTTAGACTCTTGCTTTTCATTACTTTGAGTACTTCATGCCACTCCCTTCTGGCCTGAGTGTTTCTATTGAGAAGTCAGTTGACATTTTAATGGGAACCTCTGTAGGTAATTTTATGTCTCTTGCTGCATTTAAGATTCTGTTTTTGACTTTAACATTTGCTATTTTAATTACGATGTATCTAGGTGTGGTTCTCTTTGGGCTCCTCTTGATTGGGACTCTGTGCCTTCTGAACTTGTGGGACATTTTCCTTCACCAGGTTGGTGAAGTTTTCTGTCATTATTTCTTTAAACAGGTTCTCTTTTCCTTGCTGTCCCTCTTCCCCTTCTGGTAGTCCTATAATGCATATGCTGTTACATTTCATGGTGTCCCAGGGTTCCCTTAATCTATCTCCCTTCTTTTTCATTCTTTTTTTTCCCATTTGCTGCTCTAATTGTGTATTTATTTCTACCTTTTCTTCCAAATCGCTGATTCAATCATCTGCTTCATCCTATCTACTTTTAATACCTTCCAGTGTGTTCTTGATGTCAGATACATCATTCTTCTGTCTGTTTGGTTCTTGTTCATGGCCTCTATTTCCTTTTTCATGCTGTTGTAATTTGCACTAAGTTCCGTAAGCATCTTTGAACTCTATGTCTGATAGGTTGCTTGCCACTATTTCATGTAGTTCTTTTTCTGGAGAGTCCTTTTCTCTCATATGGGGGTTGCTTCTTTGTTTCCTCATTGTAGCTGTCTTTTTGTATTTGCTTCTATGTATTAGATAGAACTATTGTGCCTCCCAGTCTTTGTGGGCTGGCCTAATAAAGAAAGTATCTTGAGGGGTCCAGTACTGCGGTCTCTTTGTTCACCTGAGCTGGATGCTCTAAGAGTGCCCCTTGTGTGTGTTATTTGGGTTCTCCTGTTTTAATTGGGACTTGATTATTGATGTCCTGTTTGTGGGAAGGATCTCCCCTCCAACTTGCTGCCAGTGAGGTTGGTGCTCACTGGGTTTTGCTCTGATGTTGTTGAATCTGGTCCCTTGGTGTGTCTATCCTGGGTCTCCTGGAAGCTGCTCTAGTGCAGGTGAATGTGAGTCACTGTCCCTTTCTGGCCCTGGGTAACCTAAGTGAGGTCCAAGAGGTTGAACCCTCTAGTAGTCCAGTGGTCAGGGACTCCTTATCCCAGAGGCTGGGTCTGCCTTGAGTCTCACGCCTTGATTGTCTCTGTTCTGAGTTGTACCCCCTTCCCCCATGGATCTGGTCCCCCAGGTGTCAGCTGCAGGTGCTGGGGAACGGCGGGGGTGTGTGTGCACAGTCCCCTTCTGGCGTGCGACTCCCTGTGAGGTCCTGGAGCCTGCTTGCAGGGAATTCACTGCTGGGGACTCACTATGTGGCCCTGGAGCCGCGGTAGGGTTGTTTATAGGTCCCTCTTGCATGCTACTCCCTGCGGGGTCCCGGAGCCTGTGGCAGACTCTGAAACTCACTGTGGGGTCCTGTAGCCCGTGGTGGGGATCCTTTGTGAGGTCCCATTGGCATGAGGCTTACTGCACGGATCTGGAGTGGTGTCCAAGGCTAGTCTAGGTAGTGGTGAGGCTGTGCTCCTGGCTGCTGCTGCTCCCCCCTTCAAGATGGTGTGGTTTCCATGCCAGAGCCGCGTCTGCCCAGGGAGTGCCTGTGGTAGTAGCAGGGGTCTCTTTGTCCAGAAGAACCTGATCCATGGCCCCTGAGACTCCTACAAGATCTGCCTCTTACACACACACACACACACACACACACACACACACAACACAAGTCTGTACACTCCCCTCTCCTTTGCTTACTCAGTCTCTCCCTAACTGCTGCCCTGCCAGCCACCATGTTGAATCTCCCGCAGACTCTGTTTCAGCCAGTAACTCTAACCATCTATTTCAAATGCCTTTTTAATAATTTTGAGCAAATTTGATTGATTCTTACTTTTCCTTAGGGTACTCCTGTAAGTATTGATGCTTTAATAGTTAACAATGAACCAAGGGGAAAACGTGGTGATGAACGTTAGATTTGTATTTATAACTAGTGCCTAAAATTCTGGAACTCATTTCTTCTAGGCAAATCGGCAGCCTTCCAACTATAACTCAGCCAAAATGTCTACTCCAGCAGACAAGGTCTTACGGAAATATGAGAATAAAATTAATCTAGGTGAGTTTGTAAAATACATTTCTTCATTGGGCTATGAGGAAATTCTTAAAAAACACATGAAGTGTTATAAAGTTTTATTGGATCAAGAAATATTTGTGCCCTGGCTGGTGTGGTTCAGTTGGTTGGCGCATTATCTCACACACCAAAAGGTTGTGATTCAATTTCTGGTCAGGGCTCATGTCTAGATTGTGGGTTTGATCCCAAGTTGGGGCACCTGTGAGAGGCAAGCAGTTGATGTTTCTCACATTGATGTTTTTTCTCTCTCTTCTTCTTCTCCCTCCCTTCCTTCCTCTTCTTCCTCCAAATCAATTAAAAACATATCCTTGTGTGAGAATTTAAAAAAAAGAAAGAAAAAAAATGAGTATACTTGGTGTTACTGACTGAATAATGCTTAGAGAAAATAAGAACTTAGTAATTTAAAAATATTGCTTCAAGGGAAAGACTTTATTTTAGCTTATGCTTTTTTAAGTTCTTTTTCTACCCTGTTGTACAAATACAAAGTTACAAATATATTCAAGTTATTGTCTGTTTTGTATTAGATTTTTGTAGGATGTTGAAAATACTAGAATGTTGAATATAATTACATTGTGTTTACCAGAGAGATTTTATGTAGGCATTAATCATTTAGTGAGCTGTTGAATGTAAGGAATCAGAATGTTTTGAGAAAAATACAAAGTTGTCTTTCTCTTGTAGACATCAACTTGTTATAAATCTAGCACACTGTTTCATATTCCTATCATTGTCTTTCATGGACCTGAAATTTGAAATGAGACTGAAGTTTTTAGAATTAAACTTGGAATCCAGGCAGTTACATTATTTATATTAGTTGTAAAAGATATTAAGTGTCTGAAATTCAGCATATGCGGATATAGTATTTTTGAGGGGTTTCTGTATCTGGATTTCTGTGCTCAAAATTTATAGCTGTAGTGATGAGAGTGACACTTGTTATCAAGGAAACACAATCTAGTGCTTATCTTTAAAAACATTAAAACCTTTTCATTACTAAAATATATTCTGTGTATAAGAAAATATTTAGAAAATAGAGAAGGAAGAGGGGAGAAGAATCCTATTCAAAAAGACTATTAATGTCTTTCTGTCTTACATGTTGTTCACATTGTGGATTTTTTTCTTTTTTCAGATAAGCTAAATGTTACTGACTCTGTCATAAATAAAGTCACTGAAAAGTCTAGACAAAAGGAAGCAGATATGTAAGTAATATTTTAACTATAAAACATGGCTGATAGGGCCTAATTCTAGACAAATTAAGTGGTCTTGTGATCATAATTATTTTACAGAGGATGGTATTTTTGTTTTGGGGTGTATATTTTGTATATTTAAACCTTTTTTTTTTTTTAGCTTAAATACCTTTGTTCACAAATGTGGTCTTAGGATAACAGTGTTTGAAATTTCTGTTTAAATGTTTAAACTGTTAAAAGGTTAAAATTTTAGCATAAAAATGCTCCCTTTTTAGAATTTATTTCAAATTATTCCCTTTCATGACATATTTTTTTTTAAATGGTATAACCGAAAACAGATTACATTTACACTTCTGTTCTCAAAACCAGTTGTTTAAGATCTGGCTAATTTCTATATGCTGTAAACTCTAAGACATTAACAATATATTATAGAAACAGACACTTAGATCATACAACTAGCAGTGTTAGAAGTGAATTTAAAAAACAATTTTCTTATGGTTTATTGCTAGGCCCAAGTGATCCTAACTTTTTGAGAAACAACATAGTCATTTGTTATTTTATTCAAGTGTCTGAATCTTTGTGTTTAAAACTTTATTTAGATTTGTGTGCTAATTGAGTCACTTAGTGTGTGAACTGAAGCATTTTAATATGGAACTCAGTAACTGTCTTGAAATGGTGTCTTGTGTCTGAAGAAAAGGACTCTAAAGAGAAAGCCTTATATGTTGACTTTAATTCTGTACTAAATATTTGAAGGACAGTATAGACTTCATCTTTTCCTTTTTACAGCATAGTTCACTTTACCCCACCTATCTTTTTTATTTAATGCTTCTAAATTATGGATATAAATTTGTTTTCTGCAAATATGCTCCTTTTACCCTAGGGAACAGAATTGCTTATTAAGGAGAAATGAAATATGTTTCACTGAGTGATGAAATTACAAGATCTTGAAATCTGTTATTAAAGAAACTACCTATTTAGGAATTTCATGGAATGATGTACATGTAGAAACTTTTTATTTGGCTTCTGTGACTAAATTTTGAATGTCACCTGTACTTTCTGTTTTTGGTTAGGTATCGCATCAAAGATAAGGCAGACAGAGCAACTGTAGAACAGGTACAATTTAAATGTGTTACAAGTTTTTATTTTAAAATAGCATTTTTCTTCTCTTTGAATTATAGTTTGCTTTTATCCTTCTTGCTTAATGCTAATATTAAAATGCTAATGCTAATGTCTAAAATTATTCCTGTATAAAATTACTCCTTTTTATAGTTTTGAGTTTAGAGCTCTACATTTTGCTTTATTGAACTACTAGAGGCCCGGTGCACAAAAATTTGTGCACTGGGGGGGGGGGAGGGAGGGGGTGCCTCAGCCCGTCCTGTGCCCTCTCGCAGTCTGGGACCCCTCAGGAGATAACGACCTGCTGGCTTAGGCCTGCTCCTGGGTGACAGAGGGCACGCCCAATCCCTAGGTGCAGCCCCTGGTCGGGCTCAGAGCAGGGCCGATTGGGGAGTTGGGGCGCCGCCCCCTGTCATGCACAGAGCAGGGCGGATCGGGAGGTTGCGATGCTACCCTTAGTCACGCTCAGGGTACAGCCGATTGGGGGGTTGGGGCACCTCCCCCTGTCACACTCAAGGCAGGGTCGATGGGGAGGTTGTGGCGCCACCCCCTGTCATGCACAGAGCAGGGCCCATCAGGGGGGTTGGGGCTCCGTACCCTGTCACACACAGAGCAGGGCCGATCAGGGGGTTGAGGCGCTGCACCCTGTCACACTCAGGGCAGGGCCAATGGGGAGGTTATGGCTCTACCCTGTTACGCACAGAGCAGGGCCGATAGGGGAGTTGGGACACCACGCCCTGTCACCCACAGAGCAGGGCGGATCAGGGGCTTGGGGCGCTGCACCCTGTCACACTCAGGGCAGGGCCAATGGGGAGGTTATGGCTCTACCCTGTTACGCACAGAGCAGGGCCGATCAGGGGGTTGAGGAGCTCCCCCCGTCACTCACAGAGTAGGGCCGATAGGAGAGTTGGGGCGCCGCCCTCTATCACCCACAGAGCAGGGCCGATCAGGGGCTTGGGGCGCTGCACCCTGTCACACACAGCCACAGGGCGATCAGGGGGTTGGGGAGCTCCCCCCTATCAGGCACAGAGCAGGGCTGATCAGGGGGTTGGGGCGCCTTCCCTTGTCACGAACAGAGCAGGGCAGATGGGGAGGTTGTGGCCCCGCCCCCTGTCACACACAGAGCCGAAGGGCGATCAGGGGGTTTGGGCGCTGCCCCCTGTCACGCTGGGAGGCATATTACCCTTTTACTATATAGAATAGGGGCCTGGTGCACGGGTGGGGGCCGACTGGTTTGCCCTGAAGGGTGTCCTGGATTAGGGTGGGGGTCCCCACTGGGGTGCCTGGCCAGTCTGGGTGAGGGGCTGAAGCTCCCAACCGCTCCTTTTTTTCTTTTTCTTTTTTTTTATTCTGGGCCAGCTTTAGCTCTGAGGCCTCGGCTACTGAAAGCCGGTTTCTGGCCTTTGTTTTTCCTTCTGTATTTGATACAATGTTGCGGTCAGGCTGGCTGAAGCCCGGCTGACTGAAAGCTGGTTTCTGGGGTTTTGTTTAGCTTCTATATTTGCAACATAGTTGCAGCTGAGAGGCCGGCAGCGGCAGGCGGGGAACGTTGGAGTCCGCAGTCACTGGAGCAAGCAAGCCTCCCTGCTCGCTTCAGTGCATGGCTGCCGGCCGCCATCTTGGCTGACAGTTAATTTGCATAAGGATATGCTGATTAGCCAATGGGAAGGGTAGCGGTCGTACGCTAATTACCATGTTTCTCTTTTATTAGTGTAGATTAATAGACAAATTTGAGTCATGCCCCCCTCCGTGGCCCTGTGAAGCCACCATGTAATGCTTTCATCTTCTAGGGGGAAGCAGAATTGATTTTAAGACCAAAAATCTTTTCTCTTGTCTTAAAGAAGGTCTGCAGGAATTTTGTGAACTTTCTCAGAAGATAGAACAGGTATCTGCCACAAGATAGGATGGATGGTAATGCGTGTGAGAGAGAGATGGGTAATGCCTTAAATTTTCCAATTAGAAATCCCTTACTTGGTTTAGAAGTTAATGCTTGTTTGCTTCTTTTTATTCAATAATGGGAGAAAGTTGGCCCCTATTTTTCCCACATGTAGAGGGTTGTGATTGGATGTTAGCATTGACCCAGATTTTTTATGTGAACCAAGTCATAAAAAAGGTCAGAACATTGCTACTGCAGCCTACCACCCGCTCCCTGCCCACACCTATATGTACAAATACATTTTAGAGTAGTAACCCTTTTGACCCACAGATCCTTGGTTTAAGACATAGCACCCCTTCTACTATTTACCTCAATCCCCAAAGGAGTAACACCCTACCTGAGCTCTAGAACCATTTACTATATGCAATTGAAGAATTTTACATTTAGTCAGGAGCAGGTCTGAGATCTGTGTCTCCATTATTCTCTAATTTAGTTATTTTGTGTGATTTCTTTTTGTGATTGAAGACAAAGTGTGGACCCGCACAGACAGATGAGGCAACTTTAATTTTCAAAGAGCCTAAAATAACTCAGGCAGAAAATCCTTTATTTTTCTCTTTTGAAATTAATTTTGAATGAGAGTATGTATCTTGAGTCTCAAGCTGTCTTTATAAAACATGTATCTGTAAGTTTATTCTCTTATATTTCTCTTTACCTATTTTGTTGTTAAGCCATTTCGATATGCTGCTCCTTTCTACCCCCTAACTTGGATACAGATCTCTATCTGGATTCCTGTGTTCAACCAGCGTACACCCCCGCTATTTACCTGTACCGTAGAGAAGAAATGTTCACTCACTTTCCTTTTATTCTCTTCCTGTTGCTATGGATGTAGTTTGGGTTTTAGTTCTGCAATCTTTTAAGATTATTTTGTTTCTATTAACCTTAGGTTTCTGGTATGACCACAGCCACCTCATTGAAAGATAGACTCTAGAGCAGGGATGGGGAACCTTTTATCTGCCAAGGGCCATTTGGATATTTTTTACATCATTCACAGGCCACACAAAATTATCAGCTTAAAAATTAGCCTGCTCCATTTGGCCAAACATATAAACAACTCACCTCTAATGCCTTGGCAGGGCCGGACCAAATGATTTCGTGGGCCTTTGATGTTCCCCTCCCCTGCCCTAGAATATAGTTTGATTTGGCCATTTGACACTGTCTCACTTTATGCAGCTAGTGGGTCTGTCTGCGCCATGAGGAGCTCTTGCGATCTCCCTTGAAATTGCATGTAAATATGTAGCTGCTTCAGTTTCAGAACTGGACAGGAGCAGGCTTTAGATCATTGCCTCCTGTTTGTTAAAGAAGACTTTGGGGTCTTCTTTTTTAACACATTGTTTGCGGGTAGGTTTTATCGCGCACTAACAGGTGGCTCTACTACTTACAGTCAATGTAAAACGTATAAATACGTTTCCCGCATACAACGTGTTTTAAAATATTTTTATTGATTTTAGAGAAGAAGGGAGAGGGAGAGAGATAGAAGCAACAATGATGAGAGAGAATCATTGATTGGCTGCCTCCTGCATGGCACCCACTGGGGATTGAGCCCACAACCCCAGCATATGTCCTGACTGGGAATCGAACCATGACCTCCTGGTTCATAGGTTGACGATCAAGTACTAAAGAATAAATACTTTAGACATGGCTCACAATTCTTTTTTTTTTTTCAACAAGTATTTTAAAATACAAAAACCATTCTTAGTTTGCAGGCTGTAGAGAAATAGGCTGCCACCTGAATTTCACTCATTAGCTGTAGGATGCTGACCCCTGGTTCAAATAGAGTGGCCACTGAGCACTTGGAATGTTGCAGGTTTGAATGAGACATGCCATAAACGGAAATACACACCAGATTTCTAAGACTTAGGGTTACAGAATGTTAAATCACTAAGTTTTAAAATATTGATTATATTTATAGTCCTATAAATCATGTTGAAATGATAGTGTTTTAGATGTATTGGATTAAAAACAGTGTATAAAACTAATTTTACCTGTTATCTTGGACATTTTTTAATGTGGTAAAACTAGAAAATGTAAAGTTTCTTATGTAGTTTGCTTTATGTTTCTATTAGCAAATGGTCTGGAGTCTGTTTCTGCTTCGCTTGGAGTTGGTAGCCTTTGATTTCTATGACCGAATGAACAAGTTTATTGCCTCTTTGGTTTATTGTCTCCATGGTTCCTGTGGCCTCCACCTCCCATTCTCTTTACTAAAAATTAGAGTGAATGAAAGTACCATAATAGCAACTCTCATTTAGCCAACCATGGTACAGTTAGGTTCTTCAGTTTATTAATTGTCAGATTCTTGAATGAGAAATAATTGGTACCATCTTTCTGAACTTCTATTTTTGGCAATTCTTTTTAGGTGTTGGATCCCAGAACACGAATGATATTATTCAAGATGTTGACTAGAGGAATCATATCAGAGATAAATGGCTGCATTAGCACAGGAAAAGAAGTGAGCTTTTCTTTGGATGCCTGAATGTTTTCATGTTAGTTTTCTTATTTCAGATAAGAAATGAAATTAAGGCATTTTGTAAATAAAATGTTCCTTTAAAAAGAAAGTCAGTTTCTATATACAAGTCAAGGTAGTTTAATCTGTGTTTCTAAAAATGGCTTTATTAATATTTATCAAACGGTAGGAAATTATGCACATAATTTTGCCTTTTCATGCCATTACTCTAACGTATCGTGAGTCCAACTAGCTGTGTTGAGCAGTACAGTTAGATGGTCAAGTTACTGCAGGCCTGAGTCCTAATCAAGTAGTGCTAATGGGGCAAAGGGTTGTGGTCTAATTTCTGTAGTCAGCTAATGTCTTTCTCATTTTTTTCTTTGTATATGGATATGCAGAAAGACAAATGTGTTTTTAAATTAGCAACTCATAGATAGGAAGCAGTTCTTAGTAAAAATCAATTTATAAATCATGTGATATGAGAATGTCTTCATGTATTTTCCACATGCTTGAGATATAAAAATGTTTCAAATCACTTCTCACATGTATTTAAGTTGGATTTTACTATATATGTAATTGGAGATATATTTACTGTGTCTTTTGGTATGATGGTTTATGATTTAATTCATATATTCAAAGATGGTGTTCCTTATGCCTATTATTTAAGTTCATTTGACTTTTTTAAACTTTTGAACATGGAATCAAATAGATTGAAAAAGTAAAATACTGTTTGTAGTTATTTAACACAAACTTAATTTTATTTGGTTTTGACTTAAAATAGGCTAATGTATACCATGCCAGCACAACAAATGGAGAGAGCAGAGCAATCAAAATTTATAAAACTTCTATTTTGGTGTTCAAAGATCGGGATAAGTATGTAAGCGGGGAATTCAGGTGAGCTCAGATTTTTTTCTTCAGTTAGCTTAATTTCTATATCCTAAAAAAATAAAAACTAGAACGGGATAATTTAAATAACAAATTGTTTTCTTGTTCAAGATTTCGTCATGGCTATTGTAAAGGAAACCCCAGAAAGATGGTGAAAACTTGGGCAGAAAAAGAAATGAGGAACTTGATCAGGTGAATGGGGGTGTCTGTGCTGTGCCCTGCACATTGGCTGTGGTTCTTTCCCACCAGCAGATCCCAGTGGTTCTGTCTAAATCTAGGGACATGGTGGGGCTGTTCAGGTCCATTAGATCTACTGAGGGAAGTTAGACAAGTAAGAGCCACTGTATCTTGTCTGGGTCATGTAAAGAGCCTTAGAAACCATGTGAAAACTTTTAGAATTGATACTGAGGAGGATAAGGAGCTGTTACAGGATCTTAAGCAGGCAAGTGACTTAATTAGATTGTGAGAATGATGGGTCATTTTTAAATAGGTATTAGAGTTTTTGACAGTTTTGTTAGGCCCAAAACTCTTTATCAGTTTCCTTTTTTCAGCCCAATTTTGGACACATTTATATAGTCTCTGAGTTGATATCTTCTTATCTGCTGTACATAAGTGACATATGCTGGCTATTTTAGTATTAAGCAGGTATTAATGATTGTTTTGAAAACCCTTCTGAAATTTGGGTGTGCTCAGTTAGCTATTAGGTATGAGTCCAACTGTTTTTACTGATCATTGCTCAGGCTAATCAGCTTGAAAAATCATCGCAGACATACCTGCTATATTTCATCAACTCTTAAGACACATTTTTTTCACAGTTTAACATCTTTGGAATTGGATTGGGTGTTAGAGGCTATGGGATGTTGTTGTTGAATTGCCAGTGTTTTGTCATTCTTGATGGTGCATGATGGTGCCACTTAAAATCATTAGTGTCTTACAGTTTTTGAAATACAGTAATATAATTGGAAGACCCTGGTGCTGTTTCCTAACAGCAATATTAATCTTGTGTACTATAGTTGTTGTAGTTGTTTCAGATGCTGTATTTAGCCTTTTCATTTGTCCTTTTATCTGTTTTAATACCACAGGCTGAACACAGCAGGGATCCCATGCCCAGAACCTATCCTGCTACGAAGTCATGTTCTTGTCATGGGTTTCATTGGTAAAGATGACATGTGAGTATGTGGATGGCCTAATAATTACATGTTCATAATTATATTTTTAATTGCTTTGAATTAGTTTAATCTTGGAATATTTTTTATGACTCTTTTCCATTGCATTAGTGCATTAATTTATAATACATTTTTGACGACTATTTTATACAGTACCTGTTTATTGACAAGTTTCTGGAAAGGAACATCTGTAGTGAGCCAGGTTGTTCAATGATGAGTTGTAGAAGAGAAGTGCCTGTAATAAATGTAGTATAAAGCACGAAAACTTGGTCCCATCAGTTTATCTTCATTGTTTATTTTATTCTTATTAAAGGCCAGCACCCCTCTTGAAAAACATCCAGTTATCAGAATCCAAGGCTCGTGAGTTGTACCTGCAGGTCATTCAGTACATGAGAATAATGTATCAGGATGCCAGACTGGTCCATGCAGATCTCAGTGAATTTAACATGCTGTGAGTATGTTTTGTCCCTTAGGTGCCTCCCATAAGTAGTTTCATGTCCTTTAAAAAAATAAAATTCCAATTCCAAAATGTCATACTAAACTCTAATGTTTTAAAGGTGGCTTCCACATGGTCACAGTATAGGATTTGTTTCCTGCCTTTGGTGACCTCAGTCATTGAATTGAGCCCTCATGTCACCATAGTGGAAGTGTGCACATCACTGGTGTTTCTCACATCCCTGCTTGTGTGGCCCGCAGGTACAGTGGTGGGGGTGTGTACATCATTGACGTTTCTCAGTCTGTGGAGCATGACCACCCACATGCCTTGGAGTTCTTGAGAAAAGATTGTGCCAATGTCAATGGTGAGTGGAAATTGCAGTTTTCTCCCAGCTTGTTTGTGTGTGTTGGTTCTATACTCTGTTATAGTGTTGATATAAAATTTTGGCACTGAATGGTTTGATGCAGTGATACTTAACGCCAGTAGCTGGCAGATGGCATGTTTTTATTTCTTTGTTTCTCTATAAAGTTGTTCTCTTGTAAAGCTGTCGTTAACATTTTTCTTGTGACAGATTTCTTTTTGAAGCACAACGTTGCTGTGATGACTGTGCGGGAACTCTTTGAATTTGTCACAGACCCATCAATTACACAGGAGAACATGGATGCTTATCTCTCAAAGGTGAAATGGGGTAAGGGGGGAAAAATAGAAAATAGCAGTAGTAATTTGCATTTATGGCACTTCTGAGGACTTAAATTGCTCCACATAATTTTTGTTCATTTGACAGTTTCCTGAGACCTTTTTCTTCTGATTTCATATATGGAGAATCAGAAGGATAGTAAAAAGCCAGTGGTAAAGCGAGGTTTCTTGACTTTAATCTTTAGGCAAGATTACATCGATTGTCAAAGTTAGGGAAATTTAGTAAGAAACCTGTTGTTAGCTTTTGGTCATTAATTCCTTTCCTTTGTTTCTCATAGGCCTTTCTGAATCACAAAAATTTTTAAATTGTGGTAAAATATACAAAGCATAAAATTGACCATTTTAACCATTTTTAAGTGTACAGTTCAGTGGCATTAAGTACATTCACATTGTTGTGCAACTACTATCCACCATCCATCCACAGAATATTTTTGTCTTTTGAAGCAAAACTCAGTATTCATTAAACATTAACTCCCCATTTCTCTTCCCAGCTCATTCTACTGTCTGTCTATGATGTTGACTACTCATATAAGTAGAATCATACACTATTTGTCTTTTTCTGGCTGATTTATTTCACTTAGCATAATGTCCTCAAAGTTCATTTGTGGTGTAGGATGTGTCAGAATTCTTTTCCCTTTGAAGATTGAGTAATAATTCCATTTATGTAAGTAGCACATTTTGTTTATCCATTCATCCACCTATGAACACCTGGGTTGCTTCCACCTTTTGGCTGTTGTGAATACTGCTGCTGTGAACATGGGTGTACAAATATCTCTTCAAGACCCTGTTTTCAATTCATTTACATGTATATCCAAAAGTGGAATTACTGGATCATATGGTAATTCTACATGTAATTTTTTGAGTAACAGTCATACTGTTTTTCTCAGTGATTGCACCATTTTACAGTTACATCAACAATGTGCCATTGTGCAAGGGTTCTGATTTTTTCACATCCTCACAAACACTTGTTATTGAGTAGCTCTCCTGATGAGTGTGTGGTGGTGTCACAAAGTTTTGATGTGAATTTCTCTAATGATGTTCAGCATCTTTTTATGTAGTTGTTCGCCATTTGTATATCTTCTTTGGAGACATGTCTAGTAAAGTCTTTTGTATGTTTTTTTAATCAGATTATTTTTTAGTTAAAAGAGTTCTTTATATTTTCTTCTATCAGAAGAAAAACATTAACAACAGCTTTACAAGGGAACAACTTTATAGAGAAACAAAGAAATAAAAACATACTGTATGTGCCCTGACTGGGGATCAAACCTGCAACCTTTTTGTGCACTGGACGACATTCAACTGAGTTGCACTAGCCAGGGCTCAAATATTTTCAATCCAACAGTGGGTGGATCAAGAGAATACAGATACACAGATATGGAGGGCTAACTGTATTTTCATATTATCTATATGTATAAAGCCCTAATATGCAAATAGACCGAATGGCCAAACAACCAGTTGCTGTGACATGCGCTGACCCCCCAGGGGGCGCGTGTGGAACATAGCGGGTGTTGGCGGCAGTGCGCAGAACATGGCAGGCATCGGCTGCAGCGGGATGGTGGAGCAGGTGAACAGCGGACGGGGGGGGGGATGCCGGTCGCTGTCATCAGGGCAAGCCTCTGGTGTTTACTGAAAATTCTTTGCTCCCACCCGGCGCTCACACTTGGCACCGACCCTGCTTGCACCCATTGCTGGTGCCCAGCGCCGGCCCTGATCGCCCCTCAGGGCTTCTCCACTTCCCCCTGCTCCTGAGGGCCAATCAGGGCTGGCAGTCACCTGTCCTGCTTGCACCCACTGCTGGCGCCAGCCCTGCTCACACCCGTAGCTGGCATGTGGTAGCAGCGGCAGGAGTGAGTGGGGCTGCTGGCAGACAGGGGACAGGGGGCTGCGGTGGGAGGGGCCAAGCGGGGGCACGGAGGATGGGCCAGGACCCGCCCTGGTGCCCACCACAGCCTCTCGGCCCATAGTTCCTTTCAAGGTGCACGAATTCGTGCACTGGGCCCCTAGTGTAACTATAATTGAAGTAGTCACACTGTATCAGTTCATATATAAAGTTTTTTTAAAAATTTATTTTGTCACTCTCTACTTAGACTACAGACTCCTGAAGGACAGGGATTTTAGTCTTTTTTTTTTTTTTAATATGTTTTTATTGATTTCAGAGAGAGGAAGGGAGAGGGAAAGATAGAGAAACATCAATGATGAGAGAGAATCTTCCATTGGCTGACTTCTGTATGCCCCCTACCGGGGATTGAGCCCACAATCTGGGCATGTGCTCTGACTGGGAATTATACTATGACCTCTTTGTTCATGGGTCAATGCTCAACCACTGAGCAACACTGGCCAGGCAGGAGTTTTATGTCTGTATTGCCAGTACCTAATCTGTACCTGGTAATAGTAAGTAATCACATATATTAATTGAATGAATAAGTATCACATCATTTTTATTCCTAAATCCTATAACACTGATTTCAGTGTCTGACCTTAAAACAAAAAGCCACCTAGAACCGCTATTCTTTCCTTTTTTCTGTATATTCTAAATAGATAGAGAACAAATTTTCAGTTTTACAGTTTCACAAGCCAAAAGAATCCTGTAGAATCTTTGTCACATTTTTAGTGTCAGTCATTGTTCAGATTGCTTTCTTTGGTGGTTTATGCTGCAGTGGCATTGGAGCCATATCTCAAATTAGAGGACAATCCACTTTCTCATTGACTCCCTTCATTGGCTGCTCAAGAGCTAAGGAATGGTTCTTTCATTCTTTGGTTCTCTGTTTTCCTTTAGTAGGTATTTTTCCTAATTGTTTAAAAATTAGTAAAAGTAATATTACTTTTGAGGAAGGGGCTAGGGATTCCCTGAAGTTAGACAAGTTTGATTTATTCTGTTACTTTTGGGTTGATGGCAACCGTTTTGGTGAGGTCTAACACGGAGAGCTAAACTGACCACTAGAGGACACCAAGTCCTCTTTTTTAGAAATGTGAAGAGGTGCTACTGAGAAAGATTAAAACAGATTTATACTAAAATGGGGAAATGGATGTATCTTCTGTAGGTTGAATGTGAAGGAAAGTAATAATTTTTCTTTCCAAGGCCATGGAAATAGCATCCCAAAGGACCAAGGAGGAAAGGTCCAACCAAGATCATGTTGATGAAGAGGTAAGACTTATCATCTGTTCATAGCCTTAGGAAACACTTGTGCTTTGAGGTCTTTTAAAAAATATTGTTAAGGCATGAACTTGATTTTAATAAATAAGCAGTTCATTACATAATTCCACTCAGCAGCCCATTAGCCCAATGTCTTAGGTGGAAAACATTTTAAAGAACCTATTGAAGTATCTGATTCAAGAAGGAAAAGCTGGTTTAGTTTGCAAATGTGGACTTTTATTTTATTTACTTGTTTTTTAAATATATTTTTATTTCAGAGAGGAAGGAAGAGGGAGAGAAACATCAATGATGAGAGAGAATCATTGATCAGCTGCCTCCTGCACACCCCCTACTGGGGATCAAGCCTGCAACCCTGGCATGTGCCCTTGACCGGAATTAAACCCGGAACCCTTCAGTCCACAGGCCGGTGCTCCATCCACTGAGCCAAACGGGCTAGGGCGCAAATGTGGATTTATAAATAATTTAAATGTTGATTCCAGTAGTAATTAGAATTTAAATATTTATGTTTGTTAAAAAAGAAAATTATTTTAATCTTGGGGATCAATATATTTTTTGTGAAGATGATCCATAGTAGGCTTTATTTTATTTTATGTTTTAATTCTCACAGCTATTAGGGTGCTGGATGACTACAAGGTACTCTATGTTTATCAGCAGTTCTAAACCTTTTTTCACTGTAGCACAGAGTGGATAATGTTCCTGTGTCAGAACATAAGGCACAGCCAGGCAATTGCATTCCTTTCTCTCCAACTCAGAAAAACTTTGTGGAATGCAAACGAGGAGAGAGAAGTATTATTCTAAGGGTAACCTTAAATCATATTCAGTCTTTTGTCATTGGTAACAAATTACTTTTGGCATAGCACACAGCAGGTGCTATACCTGCCTGTGCAGGCGGCTTGGCTGAGAACTGGTGTTTTAGATGATGAGGATGAATTTTTTTTATGACTTGATGGGAGTAAGGATGCTGAGCAAATGTGAGAAGTATGTGAATGGCAGTTTCAATTTTATTTTCCCTCTGTGTTTGTTAGGTGTTTAAGCGAGCATATATTCCTAGAACCTTGAATGAAGTAAAAAATTATGAGAGGGATTTGGATATAATGATGAAATTGAAGGAAGAGGACATGGCCATGAATGCCCAACAAGACAATGTGAGTAGCTGGGTTTATATGTAGCAAACAAGTTTACAAAGAAAGCTACCTTCCCCAACCTGCAATCTCAAATGTTGGCTTCTGATCTAGTGAGATGGCTAATTGCATTAACATGTCCTTTGGGCACATTGGATGTAAAGGAAATACATTGGTGTTTATGAAAGAAAATGATACAGTTGAATGAGTCCAACAGACTGTAATTGCAGAAGGAAGATTTGTATAAAAGTCTAGGATATAAATGGTATTATACTGGATCCATTAAAATTCTGTATATATTTCAGGGTCTGGAAATTTTTTCTATTAAAGGGCCAGATAATAAATATTTTACGCTTTGCAGGCAAAGAAGCAAAATTAAGGCTACTATGTAGGTCATTATATAAAAAGAGAGAAAAATTTTCCTCCAAATTTTTATTGATGAAATAAAAAGCACTTTAATAATTGAATACAGTGCTCGCTTCAGCAGCACATATACTAAAATTGGAACGATACAGAGAAGATTAGCATGGCCCCTGCGCAAGGATGACACGCAAATTCGTGAAGCGTTCCATATTTAAAAAAAAAAAAATTTGAATACAGCTTTCCATGATCCAAGGTCTACTAACGAAAGAAAAATGGAGTTACATTGGAAAGGAGAATACATTTCATTTCATTGAGATTCAAAGTTAGAGTGTGCCATCATCGAATTGATTTTGAATGTTCATTAGTAGAAACCATCAGTCTATCTGTTGGATTTGGGCTGTGGGCTGGAATTTGCTGATGCCTGTATGCTTGGTAGACAAGAATAACACCCATGCTATACACTTTCTCTTTACTATGAGATAAATTTTAGGCACCTTTTTATAATCCCACAATATATCATTTAGCCTACAGTGTTGCTTTTTAATATTGGAGTGTGTTATTTCATTGTCTGGTTTTATGTTAATTTTTTTTTCTTTGTGGTTACAAGATTCTATACCAAACCGTCACAGGACTGAAGAAAGATTTGTCAGGCGTTCAGAAGGTAAAAAGAATATGTGTTGCTATTTATTTATGTGAAAATTCTGTTAAAGGGTATAACATTTAATGTAAAGTATTATTAGAATTAAATTAACAGTGATATAGTTATTCGTATATATACTTTCAAAGTCTACGAGCATTTTCAGAATGCCCTTTTTGTGTTCATTCTTTTTAACTATATGACTGAAATAGTGAAATTTATGGTTTATTTTTCATTCTGCCTCTTACTTGTCTTGTTGTTATAGCTGAGGCATTGATCCTTTTTGTATCCTGGTCTTCCTTTGTGAAGTGATTAATGATAGTCATGTGCTTGTTGATCTTTTTACAACTAGCTTATTAAAAGTATGTATGAAGAGCAATCTCAGGAGTTTAGCAGTCTGATAGTGCTGGATTCCTGCAGTGTTTTTTTCAGTCTTGTTTTGTTTTATATTTTAGAAAGACAGGGATTAATTCTACTTTAAGCAATTATAAAGGTAGTTCTTGTTTCATTTAATGTCTTAATTAAAGCCTTAAGCATGAAAGATCACAGTTTGCTCTGAAAATTTACTTTGTCTTTTATGGGAGGAATTGACTTTTAAATGTTTCTTTTTTCCTTATAAAAAGAAAACCTCTTTTAAGAAAGTGCTTCCTGCTGCTTTAAAAGCTAAACTTCAGGGTGGGAAAAGAAAATTTCTTTTGTTTAAATGTCATATTCCCTCTTGATCAGATTAATAATAATTGTCCTTCAAATTTGATTCATAGGAAAACAGCTATAAAGTTATTCAAATAAGTATTTTTTACTTCTCTCTGTATTTATGTTATTACCACATATATGATTGTGGCCCTGTCCTATATTATAAAGAGCTAATATGCAAATGGTTGTCATGCCATAACGGCTCAGACACTCAACACTGGGGAGAGAGGATTGGGAACCATCCAGGCACAAATGAGCTCACAAGAGAGGAATGGGGACCAGCCAGGCACAAATGAGCTCACAAGAGAGGAATGGGGACCAGCCAGGCTGTGGCCTGGGAGAGGGACAAGCCACCTGCCCTGCGGTCCTGGGTGCCAGCGCCTGCAGCTGCGGCCCAGGAGAGGGACAAGCCGCCCGCCCCGCGGTCCCAGGTGCCAGTGCCTGCGGCTGCGGCCCAGGCGAAGCGGCCCGCCCACGGTCCCCTGTAGCTGTGGCTGGCCCAGGTCCTGGGTGCCTGCGGCCAGACAGAGGAAGGAATCCTGGGTCCCGGGTGCGGGGCAAGGCAGAGGTGATTAGGGGCAATCATTCCAGCAGGGGAGCAGTTAGGGGCAATTAGGCCAGTAGGGGAGCAGTTAGTGGCAATCAGGCAGGCAGGCAGAGGTGGTTAGGGGTGATCAGGCAGGCAGAGGTGGTTAGGGGCAGGCAGGCAGGCAGGCAAGCAAACAAGCAAGCGAGTGGTTAGGAGCCAGTGGTCCCGGATTGCGAGAGGCAGCCAGACAACCCCTGAGAAGTCCTGGATTGGAGAGGGTACAGGCCAGGCTGAGGGATTTCCCCCTCCCCCTGTGCATGAATTTCGTGCACCAGGCCTCTAGTAAGATTATAAGAGAGCTGGAAAGTTCCTGTTGCCTACTGACATAACATCATAGTGCAACACATAGCTCACGTGTTTGTGGTCATGCTGGTGTAAACAAACCTGCGCTAACAGTGTTATAACCCAGTACTCCTTTTCTGAAGTGAAACAGTTATGTTGTTTCTCTGGGTCATCCATTAAAGCCCCAGTTTGTTCGTGGGGGTATGTTCTTGAGCCTTACTGGAATGGTACTTCCAGGCTTCCTCCCTCACTTTGATTCTGTTGTTTTGATGTTTTTAGTACAGGCTTTTGTTTTTCAAAGAATATCCGCAAAGTTAAAATCTGAATTCTAGCATTAACAAATCTGATAACAATAGATAACTGATTGGTTTAGAATAACATGGTTCTGTAATATTTTCAAGGTCCCTGCACTCCTAGAAAATCAGGTTAAGGAAAAGCATTGTTCTGATTCAGAAGATGGTGGAAGCTCTGAGTGTTCTGATGCAGGTTCTGAAGAGCAGGGAGACCATGCCTGCTCCAAGAAACCTACCACTGATCTTGAAGTTGATAAAAAGGTTAGTCAAGAATGAAAATTCCCTTGTTCTTTAACATGGCAGCATAGCCACTCATTACTCTTCACTCAAGTATTTAGATTATGGTGGCAGAAAACATTGTTGGTCAGTAAGTACCTCTAATTATATTTCCAGTTCCTAAGCATGAACTGATTTTGGTTGTAACATTATCTAGAGATTGGGCTTCTGTTGGGAGCTTGGGCACTGTCTAGGGCAGTGGTCGCCAACCTTTCAGACCTCATGGACCAGCATTGGTCCGCGGGCCACCGGTTGGCGACCGCTGCTCCAAAGGTTTCCTTAAACCAGCGGTTGCCAACCTTTCGGACCTCACGGACCAGCATTGGTCCACAGGCCACTGGTTGGCGACCACTGGTCTAAGGAAAGGACACACTGAATTCAGTACATTGAGTAGAAATTATTGTCATTAACTTGAAGTACAAATGATGCTGGAGTTGCCTCATGATGACATATTGAGGAGCCATTTCAGGGGGGATTTACAGCCACAAGTTTCCAAACTCGGAAAGGCTATTTCTTCCAACCCTGGCCACAGACAGAAGAGACACTCATGGTTGAATAATGCATGACAACTGTGTAACTATTACTCTTCATTCTTAGCTTAATCCTCAAACTTTATAAAGTATGGATTTTAAGACTTCTGAGAGACATACCCAACTGGCTGTTAATACATTTTTCTCTCTTTGTCTACTGGAAATAAATATTTTGTCTCCTTCTAACTTTTATTTCTGTTAGCATATGAAAATTGCAAAGAAAAGTAGTTGCAAACATTTAATAACATCCTCATGGATATTTGTGTTTGGCAGTCTTCCAATTTCTATTAGGATACCTTTAAGACAATTTCATCTCAAATTCCACCACCAAACTATAATTATTTTTATTTTATTTATTTATTTAATCCTCACCCAAGGATATTTTTCCATTGATTTGTAGAGAGAGTGGAAAAGAGAGGGAACGACAAAGAAATATCGATGTGAGAGAAACACAACGATTGGTTGCCTTCTGCATGTGCCCTGACCAGGGCCCGGGCCGGGGAGGAGCCTGCAACTAGGGTATGTGCCCTTGACCAGAATTGAACCCATGTCCCTTTGGTCTGCAGGCCAACGCTCTGTTCACTGAGCCAAACCAGCTAGGGCTCATTTTTATTTTCTAATGTTACTCTTCTTTTTATCCTTTTGCATATATCTTTATAACTAATTGTATCATTGTGAATAGTATGAATGGAATTTGCTTATAAAAAGAAAACATTGACTTTTAAAAAAGTTCTTCCTGCTGCTTTAAAAACTGCTAACTTCAGGGAAAAAAATTAAAATTTCTTTTGTTTAAATAACATTTTCCCTCTTGATTGAATTAATAGTAAGTGATATTTGAAATTTGATTCGTAGGAAAACAGCTGTGAACTTATCCAAGTAAATATTTTTTTTCTTCTGTCTGTATTTCACAGATTTTTTTTTAATTTTTGTTTTACAGGAAAGAAAAAAGATGGTCAAGGAAGCCCAGAGAGAGAAAAGAAAGAACAAAATTCCTAAACACGTGAAAAAAAGAAAGGAGAAGACAGCTAAGACAAAAAAGGGCAAATAGAATCGGAACTATATTATGTATAGTAATTTTCCATCCGTTATTTTTTAAAAAAATATTCTTATTGATTTCAGAGAGAAAGGGAGAGGCAGAGATAGAAACATTAATGATGAGAGAGACTCATTGATTGGCTGCCTCCTCCATGCCCCTACTGGGGATTGAGCCCACAACCCAGGCATGTGCCCTTGAACGGAATCTAACCTGGGACTCTTCAGTCTGCAGGCCAACGCCCTACTCACTGAGCCAAACTGGCTAGGGCTCAGTTACTTTTCTTGCCTTATCTAAGTTGCATCTGGAAGGTGGATATTGATTTTAACCAAATGGTTATTATGGCAATGTCTATGAAGACTGATTCAAGTGTTCTCATGTAGTTTTGTAAAAAGCTCTAATCTCTGTTGTCCAGATCCAGTCACTGACTCTGGTGTTGACAGAGAATTTATTTAAGCTATTTTAATGAAGAACTTTGTACAATTTTAGTTCTATATGTTTTTTCTCCTCTGGTATGTTTTTTGAAGCATCGTAAATATTTAAATGTAATGAATGTCTACAACCTTTACGTAAGTGTGAAGGCACTTTGGATAAACTTGGGCCAAGTTTTGCTTTGCTTGTACATGCCAAAGACCCATCTGAAGTCTCATGATTAAAATGCCAGGGTTTCCATAAAAGGAGTTTCACTTGTGGGAAAATTCACCTGGCTGTTGATGTAATCATTCACTGCAACTTGGTTCTGTGTGCATTTATGATCATTTGTAAGGCACTCTTCATCTTTAATATCCTTTTCTGAGCTTAGGGTCTCTCAGTTCATAAGCTATTTCATGTTTGACCATTTGGCATGTTCATTCATTCATCAAATATTTGAGTATTTTAGGTGCTGAAAATACAGCACTAAAAAAACCCCACAAAACAAAACAGTCAAAAATTACTACCCTCAGGTAGTTTACATTTTAATAAGACAAAACATTAAACAGAATAAGTAAAAATAGTATATCAGCAGGTGACAAATTCTGTGGAGAGAAATATTGCAGAGAAGAGAGAATGCCTGGGAGAAGTAAGTTTGCCATTTTAAAATAAGCCACACTAAGTGGCTATATTTGAGCAAATACTTCAAAAGTATGAGTCATGTGCATATCAGGAAAGAAGGGTATTCCAGGCAAAGCAAACAGCAAATGCAAAGGCCCTGAGGCAGAAGTATGCCTGAAAAGTTCCAGAAACAAGAGGCTTCATATCCAAGGGAGAAAATACTAGATGAAATCAGATGGCATTAGGCTATTGGAGGGTTTTAAGCAGAGGAATAATATGATCTGACTTCTGTTTTGAATGATCACTATCACTTTGGCCTCTAGAAAATTGATGAGGAAATAAGGATAGGGTATTTATTGTAATATCCCACAGAAGAGATGATGACTTGCTCTAAGACAGTAGCAGGGACATGGAGAGAGGTGCTTGGATTCTAGATAGAACACAAAAGCGGAGTGAACTAGATGTGCTAGGGAATATATGAGGAGTATGGAGAAAGAATGAAGGATGATGTCAGGGATTATGACTGGCAACTGAGACTACTGGAATTGCTACTTACTATTTTGGGAAGGCATGTGTGTGGAGCAGGTTTGGGGTGAGAAAGGGAGTAAGAAGAGGGTGAGATTGCAACAAAACACAAATATTGAAAGAAGTGATCAAATATTTTTACCATATACTTTACATTAGAAATACCTATTTTAACCCTTGCATCTGAAACAATTTCTATAAATAAACTTAGTTTCCATTAAACTGAAGCTTGCATCTGCTTGTTTGAGAGTTGATTGGGTTGGGGGTGGGGAATGAGGAGTGAGGTAGTTCAACTGAGCTTTTAAAATTTTAAGTCAAATTTATTATGTTCATAATATCCTCCTTCCTAGACTTTAAAAAAGTTCAAAATGTGAAATAGAATTTCAATGAAATATTATACAGTTAACAAAAGAATGCAAAAGTGGATTTAGTAATTCTGTGTACTCTTGGGGATTTTTATTTCAAGATCTTCCAGGCCTTGTATTTGTTTGGTCTTATTCTGACAAGGTTTATTTGTTTGTTTGTTTTTTTCAATCACAGTTGACATTCAATGTATTAGTTTCAGGTGTACAACATAGTGGTTAGACGCTTATATAACTTAAGTGATTCCCCCAAAAGTCTAGTATCCACCTGACCCCATATGTAATTATTACAGTATTATTGACTATATTCCCTATGGTATGCTTTACATCCCATGACTATTTTGTAACTCCAGTTTGTACTTCTTAATCCCTTCAGCTTTTTCAACTAGCCCCATAACTCCCATTTGGTAACTACCAGTTGTTTTCTGTATCTGTGAGTTTCTGTTTTTGTTCATTTATTCTGTTCTCAAACTCCGCGTATAAGTGAAATCATATGAAACAAGTCTTTCTCGCCCTAACCGGTTTGGCTCAGTGGATAGAGCGTTGGCCTGTGGACTGAAGGGTCCCAAGTTCGATTCCGGTCAATTGTAACTCCAGTTTGTACTTCTTAATCCCTTCAGCTTTTTCAACTAGCCCCATAACTCCCATTTGGTAACTACCAGTTGTTTTCTGTATCTGTGAGTTTCTGTTTTTGTTCATTTATTCTGTTCTCAAACTCCGCATATAAGTGAAATCATATGAAACAAGTCTTTCTCTGACTTATTTCACTTAGCATAACACATACCCTCTAGATTCATCCACATTGTTGCAAATGTAAGATTTCATTCTTTTTATAGGCGAGTAATATTCCACTGTATGTATGTACCACAACTTAGGTTGCTTCCATATCTTGGCTACATGAAATGTCCTTTTTCTCTTGTTATAGCCTTTGTGGATTTTTTTGTTTTGTTTTTAATATATTTTTTATTGATTTCAGAAAGGAAGGAAGAGATAGAAACATCAATGTTGAGAAAGAATAATCGATCAGTTGCCTCCTGCACAACCCCTACTGGGGATCAAGCCTGGAACCTGGGCATGTGCCCTTGTCCAGGAATGAAAACTGAACCCTTCAGTTTGCAGGCTGATGCTCTATCCAGTGAGCCAAACCAGCTACGGCTAGCCTTTGTTTTAAAGTCTATTTTGTCTGAAGTATTGCTTATTCCAACTTTTTTTCATTTCCATTTTCATGAAATATCTTTTTCATCCTTTTATTTTCAGTCTGTGTGTGTCTTTTGATTTGAAGTGGGTCTCTTATAGGCTGCATTTTCTTAGCCATTCAGCCATTCTATGTCTTTTGATTGGAACATTTAATTCATTTACATGTAAAGTGATTATTGAAAGATATATAGTTACTGCTATATTATTATTCATATTTATTTTTTTCTTTTCAAAGGAGCCCCTTTAACATTTCTTATAATACTGGTTTGGTGGGGATGAACTTACCTTTTTCTTGTCTGGGAAGCTCTTTATGTCTCTGATTCTAAATGACAGCCTTGCTGGGTAGAGTGATATAGGTTGTAGGTCCTTGCTTTTTATCACTGAACTAGAGGCCCGGTGCATGGATTAGTGCACCAGTGGGGTCCCTCGGCCTAGCTTGTGCCCTCTCTCAATCCGAGACCCCTCAGGGGATGTCGGAGGCCTGGTGCACGGATTTGGCCTGATCCCCGCAGGCCAGGGCGAGGGACCCCACCAGGCCTCTAGTTGCATATAAAATCTTTGGTTAATCTCTTCCCATCCTCCCCTCTCCCCTCTTCCCTCTGAGATTCATCAGTTTCCATGCCTGTGCGCTTAGCGTCTGCCCCCTGGTGGTCAATGTCCATCATAGCTACCAGTCGAATGGTCGGACACTTAGCCTTGAGGCCGGGTGCACAAAAATTTGTGCACTTGGGGGGGGGGGTTCCCTCAGCCCGGCCTGCGCCCATTCACGGTCCAGGACCCCTTGGGGGATGTCCACCTGTCGACTTAGGCCCACTCCCGGGGGATCAGGCCTAAGCCTGCAGTCAGACATCCTTCTGGCATCCAGGGAGCCCTTGGGGGATGTCCAACTAAAGGCTTAGGCCCCCAAGGGATCGGGTCTAAACCGGTAGTTGGACATCCTTAGTGCTGCCACGGAGGTGGGAGAGGCTCCTGCCACCACCACTGCGCTGGCCAGCCATGAACCAGCTTCTGGCTGAGTGGCACTCCCCATATGGTAGTGCACTGACCACCAGGGGGCAGCTCCTGCATTGAGTGTCTGCCCCCTGATGGCCAGTGCGCATCATAGCAACCGGTCATTCTGCCATTCAGTCAATGTGCATATTAGCCTTTTATTATTATTATATAGGATGTCCCTATTTCCCCCCTTTTGCTCCCTCTACCCAGCTCTTGCCCCCCACTTTTCTCTGGCCATCACCATACTGTTGTCTGTGTCCGTGGGTTGAGCATATATTTTCTTTGGCTAATCCCTTCTTTAAATTCACTTCTTTAAATTTTTATTTTCAGATAAGTGCTTATAACTGCACTATTATATATTTTCTATTATATCATTTAGAATTAAGATATTTTTTAATTGAACCCTTGTAAATTTTAGCACAATTTAATAAATTATGCTAGAAGCAATTAGGAGATTTTTCATGTAATGCAGACACATTTCAATTAATATTTTATTAATTTTTAATTTTTAATATTTTAATTTGAAATAATCTCATACATGTAAAAAAAACTATACAATATTACAGCATATTATATGTACCCTTCACCCAGTTTCTTAGGTGTTAATAATTTAAACATAACCATTATACAACTAACAAAATTTGGACTATATTTTTCTTATAATCTCTTTAATGTTACTTAATCCATTTACTTTGTTTTTGTTAATCTTCACCCAAGGATATTTTTCCATTGAATTTTAGAGAGTGAAGGGAAAGGGAGAGACACTTTGATTGGTTGCCTCCTGCACAAGCTTTGATAGGGACTGGGGATCAAGCCAGCAACTGAGGTACATGCCCTTGACTGGAATTGAACCTGGGACCCTTCAGTCCACGGGCTAATGCTCTATCCACTGAGCAAAACAGGCTGCAGCTTAATTCATTTACTTTTAATCTATATGTGTCTTTATATTTAAAGTGGGTTTTGTTTTTGATTCACCCTGCCGGCTGCTGGGGGCTTCTGGAGCATTAATCTATATGTGTCTTTATATTTAAAGTGGGTTTTGTTTTTGATTCACCCTGCCGGCTGCTGGGGGCTTCTGGAGCAGGTGTGCCTTCCCAGGCGGCCAGCCTGCCCTGGATGGCAGCGTGCTGGTGGTTGGCGCTGTCCTGGCCTGCCTGCAGTGGCAGGTGTGCCTTCCCAGGCGGCCAGCCTGCCCTGGATGGCAGCGTGCTGGTGGTTGGCGCTGTCCTGGCCTGCCTGCAGTATGCAAATTAGCCGCCATCTTTGTTGGCGGTTAATTTGCATATCATGCTGATTAGCCAATGGGAGGCATAGCGAAGGTACAGTCAATTACCATGTTTGTCCATTATTAGATTAGATATTTCATGCCAATAGCCTTCTAGCCTGCAAAGTTTCTGTTGAGAAATCCTCTGACAGTCCCTTGTAGATAAACTGCTTTTCTCTTGCTGATTTTAAGATTCACTCTTTGTCTTTAACCTTTGGCATTTAATATAGTATGGGTCTCTATGGGTTCATCTTGTTTGGGACTCTCTGCTTCAGTCATTAGTTCTTCAAATAGTTTTTCAATCTCTTGTTCTCTTCTCCTTCTGGTACCCCTATGATGCAAATGTTACCCTTGATGTTATCCCAGAGACCCCTTTTTAAAAAGAAATTTATTTTTGCTTTTTGCTGTTCTGATTGGGTGTTTTCCACGTTGCTTCCAGATTGCTTATTTGATGCCCTGCTTTATTTAATCTGATGTTGATTCCATCTAGCATATTCTTCATTTCATTTATTCTTCATTTCTTCTTTTTTTTTTATTTTATGGTTTCTCTCTCTTTGTGTAAATTTTCATTGACTTCATTTATTTTTTCCCCCAAGTTCACTGTACTCTATCTGGGATTGCTTGCCTCCATTTTACTTAGGTGTGTGTGTGTGTGTGTTTTTTCTGGAGATTTCTCTTGTTCTTTCATTTGGGACATGTTTCTTTCTCTCCTAATTTTGATTGCCTCCCTTTGTTTCTACATATTAGGTAGCTCTGCTATCTCTCCCAGAGTTGGCTGGGTGGCCTTATGTAGTAGGTGTCAGTGGTGCAGTTTCCCTGGTCACATGAGCTGGGAGCTCCAGGGATGTCCTTTGTGTGGGTTGTGTGTGCCCTCCTGTTATGAGCCTTGATTGCTGTTGGCACATCAGTAGGTGGGATTAACCCTCAGGCTGACTGGCCTTGACGACTGGTCACGATTACAGTGAATGAGCTATTGTGTGAGGGCTGACCCCATGGAGCAAGATTTGATATAGTGGGGCTCTTATACCTGCTGAGTCCACCCTTTGGGAGTGCTGTTTGTGGAGCTAATTGGGTGGTGCTCTGGTGTGGTCAGAAGCCAGCCACTGGGTGTTTTGGTTCTAGGACCTCTTAGGAGGGGCTCTATTGCAGGCCTAGGTCAGCTACTGCCTGTGTGTGCCTGGCTCAGGGCCACCTGGTAGGAGCTACAAAGTGATCTGCAATTGGTAGCTGCCTGTGCTGGTATGGAGGCACCTGGGAAACGATAATGCTGTGGACAGAGGCTGGATGCTCCTTTGGGGTTTGTGGACCTTTCAGAGATTTTAGGGAAGTCCACAGCTCAGGCTAAGGCCAGCCACTTATGAGTAACAGCTATTGAAAAAGGTTCAGGGCTGTGCGCAAGTTGGGTGGGGCAGGTTCTCAGAGAATCACCAGGGTGGGGCCAGTTTGATGGGAACTCAAATTTGGTGCCCACCTGCACATGTAGGCTGGGTTGAGGGTGGGAGGCTCAGCAAAGGAACAATGGTACCTGCCAGCCTTTTAGTTCACAGAGAGCTGCTCCTCCAGCCCTTGCTCTGAAGCCAGATAATTCAGTTCCTCCTTGGTGATTTCCAGCTGCTGCCCAAGAATTGGAGCTCAGAGTGAGTGACTCTGTCAGCGAGTAAGCCCATGTGTGGGGCCTTTAAGAGGACACCTGGCTCTACAGCAGCCCTCCATCTCACCTGGTCATGACAAAATCTCTACTGCTTTTCACTGCCAGCTGTTGTGGGGACTCCTTCCCAGCACTGGTGGTCCGAGATAACCCTCCCTATTTTTAACCACCGTGTGGGTGTGGGACCAGCCCGTTTTGGGTCTCTACCTCTTCTACCAGTCATGACGTGACTTCTTTATATCCTTAGTTACAGTTCTGTTCAGCTAGTCTTCAGGTGGTTCTCAAGGGTGGTTGTTCTATAAGCTAGCTGTAATGTTGATATCATGGGAGAAGGTGAACATAGTGTTCAGCTAATACTACAAGCCTATTAAAATACTTGAGTGTGTGTGTGTGTATGTATGTATATATATATATATATATAAAATGTATTTTAATTAGGTGGTCAAGCTTCTCAGAGCTACCTTTTGGTGAGTCCAATTCAGTTCTAAGTTTGGAACCAGTTTCACTTGGGCAAAAATAATGTCTGCAGGATTTAGGGACAATTTATTTGCATTTACATTGCTGCTGGGAGTAAGTGACTTGTAAAATGTCAAGATTTGAGACTTCAGAAGGATTCTAATTTGAGGAATATTTATCTCATAACTCTCCTACTGATGTGGCTGTTTCCCTGTTTGGATTCTGGGCCCTAGACTGTGGCTGAGTAGTAATCACTGGTAGAAATCTTGCCACAGTTGTCCGAAACTCTCTTTCCCTTAATTCTATCCTCACCTGAAGGCTTGGAAGAAGAAACCTATTTTTTGGCAGACTTACAGGGCTACTTGAATTTTGAGTGCTGGACAGTTAGGTTTTAGTGTCCATGAATTATTGGTTGTATAGTTAATTTCCATTTGGAGAGATGAGGTGTGGGTCTCTTGGTCCAAAGGCTGGGACATATTTGTCAGTTGTAGATGTATCTGATCTTCTGTCATAGTTTATTGATTTTTTAATCCTTCAAATAATGGAGGTATTTCTAAAAGTACACTAAGAACCTGGATAATTTCTCTGAAGCACAAAATCATTTTTCTATGCTGCTGAAGTTCTTTTTTTTTTTTTATAAGCTTATTCTTTTTTTTTTATTTTTATTGATTTTTTACAGAGAGGAAGGGAGAGAAATAGAGAGTTAGAAACATCGATCAGCTGCCTCCTGCACATCTCCTACTGGGGATGTGCCCGCAACCCAGGTACATGCCCTTGACCGGAATCGAACCTGGGACCTTTCAGTCCACAAGCCGACACTCTATCCACTGAGCCAAACCGGTTTTGGCGCTGCTCAAGTTCTTATCCTTCCTCTGATAAGGCAGGTTAGGAGCAGAACTTTCACTGGCTCAGAAGCTCCAGCATCTGAGCTTGGCCTTGGCATGACGGGACAGGACTTGTGGTGGCTGTTGACCTAGGTCTGGTGAAAACTCATGGTTCTAGACTGGCATTGAGTTTTCTTCAGCTTTATAACTTGATGAAGATGGATACAAGAAGTTGAAAAATTTTATAGTTTGGTACTAAGTTGTTTGAGAAGATCTCCACTTTTCATGAGTATTCTTTTTCAATCAGTGCAAGCAGTTTGCTGTTTCTTGGTTGTAGGCCTATCCTGTCTTATGGCTGTGATTTCCCTAACCTTTTGGCTCAGAAAATGAGTTGAAAAAGTTTTTTTAGAAGCTGGTAAAAATTCAGTGTAAGGATATCTCAAATATCATGGGCTCTGAATGATTCTTTTTATTTTCAAAAGCTTGGCAAGTTTTCTAATTTTTAATTGTCTATACACGTAGTAAATAAAGACCATGAACAATCAGAGATTTACTTTGACTTTTAGGATTTACCTTTGATGATGAAAGAGTTGCAAGGGTCAGCAGCTAGAGCAAATTCTACTCCACGTGTAGTTTTCTGTGAAGGTATTTTGTGACCACATCAAATGGATGGGTTTTCAACCACTAGTTACAGTAAAGCAAGAACTCCATGTTCTGCTTCTTGAATTCGGGTGGGTTTTCACATTCCACACATTTAGGTTGGAGCTTTTAACTTCTATATTTTTTGGATTTATGTGTGTTGGACATAAAGGCTTTTATAAATGTTCCAGAGGAAATTGTAAATAGATAACAAATCATTTCAGCCGGTTTCCAAAGCAAAAGATGCTTTTCTTGCATCTATCTTCTCCAGAGATCTTAGTCCTGGTTGATAATGTTGTGGAAACCTCTGAACTTGAATTTGGAGAATGGAGACTTGAATTTGTGGAATTCTTTTTTAAAAAAATACATTTTTTATTAATTTCAGAGAGGAAGAGAGAGTGAGAGAGAGATAGAAACATCAATGATGAGAGGGAATCATTGATTGGCTGCCTCCTGCACGCCCCCTACTGGGGATCAAGCTTGCAACCTGGGCATGCGCCCTTGACCGGAATTGAACCTGGGATCCTTCAGTCTGCAGGCCGACGCTCTATCCACTGAGCAAAACTGGCGAGGGTGAATTTGTGGAATTCTTGAGCTCAGTTTTCATCTCTCCTTCATCCACATTCTGCTTTGATTATTGGCTGGCCAATATTATCAGGAGGTGCCCCCTGTACAGCTGCAGTAGCCACCTGGCCACAAAATCCTTTCTCTCATTTCTTTTCAGAATGGTATCAATGTCATCTAATGTGTTGGCACAGCTATCTCGAGATCTCTGAGGGGTTCCATGTCTCATATAAGTGCCACTTAATAGATTTGTTTAAAGGGTGATTTGTCATTTTTCGGTGAAATTTTAGCCTTTGCAAATTCTGTATATAGCTGTCACGAGGTCATAAATTTGCCAGTGAAAGAAGTGGTAGGTCCTTGAGGCCTAAGAATTGTTGGAGTCAGGATACCAGCGTCCATGAGCTAGAGAGACAGGTCAGAGAATGGAATGTTGTACATACAGAGGGTTGCCCTTGTTGGTAATGCCTAGAGTTCAGCCCTGGTGTGATTGGCTGCAGGAGGGTAGCAGACAAATACATTGAAGACTAGAAGGTCAGGGAACTAGGCCAAAGTTTTAGAAAGGCCATCTGTGTTAGAACAGGCCTAGTCTTACAGTATAAGTGAGAGAGATGCTTAAATCTTCAGGGAGCATCAATGCCTGAAACATGGAGGGGAAGTGAGTGATATCTGATGACATGAGATTAAGGGGGTTGGCAGGGAAACAGTACCCTTGGGAAAGCCAGGGTTTATATGGAGTAAGGGAAAGCCCTGAGAGGAGAAGTTGGGGATTCAAGGCTTTTTGTGTGTATCTGACCATGAGTTTTAAAGGGCACTGTTGAAGCACTTCAGGATTTAGAAAAATGGAAAGGGTCTGTTTGACATCAGGTACCGTTCCTGTTGTGGGTTGGATGCTTCAGGTTCTCAGAACCTGCTTCCATTAAGTAGGCAAATGCCTAACTGCTATGGAGATAATAGTAGTGCCTGCCTCGTACAGCTATTGGGAAGGACATTGGGGAGCAGGGTAAGGGATGGATCAGGCGGACAATACCCGAACCTGCCACAACCTTTTGCAGCAAGGATTCAGAATCTGGAGAAGGGGTCATGCACAAATGGATATACTAGATAAGAAATATAAATTTGGAAGGCATTGGGGGAACCAGGCAGAGGCCCTTCTCTAGTGGAATGGCTCTCCGAATCTCCGGACCCATAGCTTTTTATTTACTAGAATATACATTTGCCCTTTAGCAAAGCAAACAGACATCAATGGTAAGGTTTGGTAAACAATAAAGGCTTATCAGGTTAGGGGATTGCCTTCAGCCATTCAGCCAGCAGCAGATTAATACATTGCTGATTCTCAGCCCTTGCTGAATATCAAAGTCCATAGCCTTCTGATCGACTTCTCGAATTTATATGTTAACTACTTGTTGGTCTTTGCCTCCAGCATGAACCCTTTGCTCAATCATTAAAAGTGGGACAGCCAGACACTTAGTGCTCCTGTTGTGATGTAAAAGAAAGTGCACAGAGCCACCTATAAAGTATCTTTCCTACCCCTCCACCAATAACATTGAACCTGAATCTATGTAGCTTCTAGATAGTTTCCTGTAAACAATAGTTTACAGGAAATACACAGTACACTGGAGCAGAATAAATGATGCTAGGAGGACTAAGTCAACCAAACCTGAAATATGGGAGCATCTATAATGAAGAAAGAACTATTATAAAAAGACATATATTCCAATGCTGCAGACTTCATTTAGATCCTGATGAGATCAGACCAGTGGTAAAAAGATGGGCTTTTTTTATAAGACAAAGAGAAAATTGAAAATGGTATTAGATGATAATAAGGAATTGTTACTTTTATTGTATATGGACAGCTTCAGACCACATGGAAGCACCACACCCAACCACCTCCATAAGCCACATACTCATGGGTGGTCTCAGCAGGTGCAAGAGCCCTACTGAAGTTAAGTCCTGCTTTGTGCGGTGGATCCCTGCACAGCTGATCGTCCAAGGTGGTTGGAGGTCAGTGGTCAGTGGTCACAGCCAGTCCTTACAACTGATCAGCCTAGGTCAATTCCTCCCATTGATGTGCCAGCAGCAATCAAGACTCAACTACAACAGGAGGGTGTACAGCTCATACCGGGGAGGAGGGAGAAGGGAGGGTGCACCTTGAATGCCCAGCTGATCAAGGTTATCTATATATATATAGAACCCTAATATGCAAATAGACCGAATGGCGGAACAGCCAAACAACTGGTTGCTATGATGTGCGCTGACCACCAGGGGGTGCACGCGAAACGTGGCGGGCATTGGCTGCAGCAGGATGGTGGAACAGGTGAGCGGGGGCGCCAAACCAAGTCGGTGCTGGTCACTGTCATCAGGGAGAGCCTCTGGTGGTTACTGAAAATTCTTTGCTCCTGCGCACCGCGGTCCCACCCGGTGCTTGCACCCGCTGCTGGCACCCGGCACTGGCCCTGATCACTTGGCACTGTTAGTGGGTGTGAGCGGTGGCTGCTGGCCCCGATTGCCCCTCAGGGCTTCTCCACCTCCCCCTGCTCCTGAGGGGTGATCTGGGCAGCAGTCACCACTTGCACCCCCTGACAGTGCCAGTCCTGCTCTTACCCACTGCTGGCACGGGCCCCAAGCGCATGGGAGCAGTGGTGGCGGGAGTGGGGCTGCTGGCAGACAGGGGATCTGGGGCCATGGCGGGAGTGCTGGGTGGCGGCGCGGAGGATGGGCCAAGACCTGCCCCTGTGCCCACCGCAGCCTCGTGGCCCAAAGTTCCTTTTGAGGTGCACAAATTCGTGCACTGGGCCCCTAGTATATACATATATATTTTACATTTATGTGTTTGCAAAACTTATTGTAGTTTTCCTGGGAATTTACTTTTCTTGGAACAAAATTTTTGGCACAACCCAGCCAGGTGTGACTCAGTGGTTAAGCATCGACCCAGGAACCAAGAGGTCACCGGTTCGATGCCTGGTCAGGGCACATGCCGGGTTGTAGGCTTAATCCCCTGTAGGGGGCCTGCAGAAGGCAGTCAATCAATGATTCTCTCTCATCATTGATATTTCTATCTCTCCCTTCCTCTCTCTGAAGTAAAGAAAGAAATATGTTGCTAAAGAGAGAAATAACAGGTGGACACAAGTCAGTGTTGGGAACTTTGCCCCACTAAATTCAATGGGACAAGAGATTTGAGAAGTTTTTTACTTTGGTTTGACATTTTATCTCCTTTTCACATCAGTTAGAATTTATGTTGGGTTAGGGTTGGGGTAGGATGTGTCTGACCACCCTACTGAAAAGTTCTGCTTTCCTATCTACCATTTATTTCTCTGGCAAACTTTTATTTTTATTTTTAAGCAGGCTTGTGTTTTGAGCCTTACCTGTTTTTCAGTGTTTTTCCAGCCTTATCAGCCTCATGCATTACATCATTCCATGTGCACCAATGATACCCATTAATTAATTTTTACTATGTTGTGTTTTTTTAAAAATCTCACAGCTCTGTAATGAAAGTACTTTTTTATATATGATGTAGGGTTATGATAGGGAGTAACTGCAAGCATTTTTCCACTTGCATGAACCTGGCTTTGATTATTAATCCCCTCTCCTACCCTTTCCCAGGTAATTTAAATTGGTTATGTAGATTTTTCCCCATAAATTTGAACAGTTTTTAGGTTGTTACTAGTTTGAAGTATGAATCTGGAAAAGAGGTCTTATTTACATTTTAGTGTGAGATAGAAAGCCACCTTATTACAATATTTTTGTTTCAAAATAATGTATACTAAATGAGGGTTTCTGATCTAATTTTATGTTTAGATACCTTTTTATATTTAAAAAATTAAAAGTAAAACTGTTTTTATTAGTGTAAATATATACATATATATATTAAATGGATTTAAGGTGCCAGTTACCACACAAGTCAGATTTGCTTTACAGGAATCATAATCTCCAAAGGCAACTTCTTTCTTACTGAGTGTCATTTTAATTTTGCAATAGGAATTCAAATCATTGTCCTTGCAATAATTTTTTATCCTCTAGAGGGAGTTGTGCTCTTGAATTCTAATTATTAACACGGGCTGTAAGTGCATGAATGGCAGGAGGCTGTTGATTGCCAGAACTTGAAGACTGCACAGGATTTGTAGGACTGACCAGTTCTTCTCTTTACATTCCCCTTTAAAAAAAATTAAATAAATTATCCTGGTGATAAAGAACTCTGGAAGAAATAACTTCTCAATAATATTTTCCAGAAGCTGTAAGCTCATTTAATCAGTTGTTTGTTTTACTTTAAAATAATACACATACTTTAAGAAAAAAGCAACCACACAAAAATGTAGACTTTCAAAGGGTCTTAGCGGGCCTGACATCGGTTAACTTGCCAAGACTCACTTCATCTTTTCGGGCCACAGGTTCCTCATCTATAAAATGGAGATGTTGGAGTGATGAAGTCTCTGATGGTCCTAGACCTGCACTTCTCACTATGGCAGTCACAGCCATATGTGGCTACCGGGTCCTTGCAATGTGAGTAGTCTAGATTATAAGGGTAAAATACATACCCAGATTTGGAAGACTTAGCATGGAAAAAATATATTGATTACAAGTTGGAATGATAATATTTTGCATATATGTGTCAAAATATTTTAGAGTTAATTTCACCTATTTTTAACTTTTTGTGGGGTAGAAAATTTTAAATGTGACTAACATATGTGGGATAGAGCAACATACAAACAAAGGAATGAGCAAGGTTTCCTCCCAAATCGTCTAACTTGATCTTCTACAAGATATATTTAAATTTCGTATCCAGGAATATTTGTTATTTCTGAAGGTAAAATGGCCATTCCAATTTGTTTAAATACAAATAATATATACTGTTACATTGAATGAAGGAAAATGGGGCTTCTTAAGAATAAATACTTGTAGGAGGAGGTTAGAGAGCAACCAAAGGACTTGTATGCATGCATATTAGCATAACCAATGGACACAGACACTGGGACAGTGGGGGCTTGCCCGGGGTGGGAATGGCTGGGCAGGAGAGCAATTGGGGGAAAAGGAGACTTATGTAAAATTTTAGATGATAAAAAATAATAAAAAACGGGAAAAAAAAGGATAAATACTTGTTTTTTTCTAACATTTCAGGGTGGGACAAATGTAGGTTTACAGTTGTGAGTACACAAAACAGTTTATTCTTTTATTATTTATTAATTATTGTTTTATTTTTCATATGAACAACTGTAAACCTACTTTTTTAAAATTTTTTTTTTATTGCTTAAAGTATTACAAAGAGTATTACATATGTCTCCTTTTTTTCCCCGCCCTTGACAATCCCCTGGCCTCCCCTACCCCCCAGTGTCTTATGTCCATTGGTTATGCTTATATGCATGCATACAAGTCCTTCGGTTGATCTCTTCCCCCCACCCCCATCCTGCCCCCAACCCTCCCTGGTCTTCCCGCTGTAGTTTGACAGTCTGTTCGAGGCAGCTCTGCCTCTGTATCTATTTTTGTTCATAAGTTTATAATGGTCTTTATTATCCATAAATGAGTGAGATCATGTGGTATTTTTCTTTCATTGACTGGCTTATTTCACTTAGCATAATGCTCTCCAGTTCCATCCATGCTGTTGCAAATGGTAAGAGTTTCTTCTTTTTTACAGCAGCATAGTATTCCATCATGTAGATGTACCACAGTTTTCTAATCCAGTCATCTGCTGATGGGCACTTAGGCTGTTTCCAAATCTTAGCTATGGTGAATTGTGCTGCTATGAACATAGGGGTGCATATATCCTTTCTGATTGGTGTTTCTGGTTTCTTGGGATATATTCCTAGAAGTGGGATCACAGGGTCAAATGGGAGTTCCATTTTTAGTTTTTTGAGGAAACTCCATACTGTCTTCCAGAGTGGCTGCACCAGTCTGCATTCCCATCAGCAGTGCACAAGTGTTCCTTTTTCTCCACATCCTCTCCAGCACTTGTCGTGTGTTGATTTGTTGATGATAGCCATTCTGACAGGTGTGAGATGGTACCTCATTGTTGTTTTGATTTGCATCTCTCGGATGATTAGTGACTTTGAGCATGTTTTCATATGTCTCTTGGCTTTCTGAATGTCTTCTTTGCCCATTTTTTGATTGGATTGTTTATCTTCCTTTTGTTGAGTTGTATGAGTTCCCTATAAATGTTGGAGATAAAACCCTTATCAATGATAACATTGGCAAATATGTTCTCCCATGCAGTGGGCTTTCTTGTTGTTTTGTTGATGGTTTCTTTTGCTGTGCAGAAGCTTTTTGTTTTGATGTAGTCCCATTTGTTTATTTTCTTTTTAGTTTCCAGTGCCCTAGGAGCTGTATCGGTGAAGAAATTGCTTCGGCATATGTCTGAGATTTTGTTGCCTTTGGATTCTTCTAGTATTTTTATGGTTTCCCGTCGTATATTTAAGTCCTTTATCCATTTTGAGTTTATTTTTGTGAATGGTATAAGTTGGTGGTGTAGTTTCATTTTCTTACATATATCTGTCCAATTTTCCCAACACCATTTATTGAAGAGACTGTCTTGACTCCATTCTATGTTCTTGCCCGCTTTGTCAAATATTAATTGAGCATATTGGTTCGGGTCGATTTCTGGGCTCTCTATTTTATTCCATTGATCTATATGTCTGTTCTTGTGCCAGTACCAGGCAGTTTTGAGAACAGTGGCTTTGTAATACAGCTTGATATCTGGTATTGAGATCCCACCTACTTTGTTCTTTCTCAGGATCCCTGCAGCTATTCGGGGTCTTTTTTTATTCCAGATGAATTTTTGGAGAGTTCGTTCTAGGTCTGTGAAATATGCTGTTGGTATTTTAATGGGAAGTGCGTTGAATTTATAGATTGCTTTGGGTAGTATGGACATTTTAATGATGTTGATTCTACCAATCCAAGAACATGGTATGTTCTTCCATCTGTTTATGTCTTCCTCTATCTCTTTTTTCAACATCCTGTAGTTTTCTGAGTAGAGGTCTTTTACCTCTTTAGTTAAGTTTATTCCTAGGTAGCTTAATTTTTTGGTGCTATGGTAAATGGGATTGTTTTTTTAGTCTCTCTTTCTGTAAGTTCACTATTGGTGTATAGTGTAAACCTACTTTTGCCACACTCTGTATTTTGTTATCTTGTTAGTTTGCTTCTCAAAATTTTCTACCAAAGATATTCTCATTGGATTGGAGCATGTGACCCGAAAATTTTCTACTGCCTTCTACTCCACCTGCAGGCATTACATGTCACATCTCTTGTTTGGGCTTTAAAAAATGTCCCTGTGAATTCTGCATTCCACTTTATAATAAACTAGAGGCCCAGTGTTCCCTAGTGGCTGCTGGGTGCCAGCCGGGATCTCCCTCCCTTCCCCCCGGCCACCGGCCAGCGCCAGGGCTTCCCTCTCTTCCCCCGGCCTCCCCTGGTTGAACTCCAGTCAAGGGGACAGTTTGCATACTATGCTTTTATTATATAGGATTCCTGTTCAAAACTTTTGGGGAGTTTTAAATTACCATCAAGTAATATTCATAGTCCAGGAGGCATGCTCTTTGTTTATCTGAGGTTTCCCTGTGGTATCTCAGGACATCATAATGGTATTTGAAAGTCTGTTCTAGTGAGCATATTGTGGCAGGATTTTTGCTTGCAAATTTTAGGATAATAGTATCCATAATATTGCAGTAAGGATTAAATGAGGTATACTTAGCACACAGTCAATGTTTATAAAAAATAAGTTCTGGTTATTACTTTCATTTGGTTCCTAACAGGTGGTATACCATGTAAAATGAAACATGGAATTAAAGGATTTTTTTTAGAAAAGGTTGACTGTACTAGGGGAGCATGCATTTAGTTATATTACAGGGGTCCTCAAACTTTTTAAACAGGGGGCCAGTTCACTGTCCCTTAGACCATTGGAGGGCCGGACTATAGTTTAAAATAAACTATGAACAAATTCCTATGCATACTGCACATATCTTATTTTGAAGTAAAAAAAACAAAACGGGAACAAATACAATATTTGTATTTGAATGTGGCCCGCGGGCCATAGTTTGAGGACCCCTGAGTTATAACATTGTACCAAGACTGCTATGTAGAGGATACCTATATTATTTACATTTTTTGTTTATATTTATATAGGTGTTAGTAGGAGGCCATATGCTATAATTGAAAAAAATCCCAGATTGAATTGCAAAACCCTGAATTCTAGTCCAGGATCTGCTGGATTTTATTATCCTATATAATAAAAGGCTAATATGCAAATCAACCAAACGGCGGAACGACCAGTCACTATGATGCACACTGACCACCAGGGGGCAGACACAATGCAGGAGCTGCCCCTGGTGGTCAGTGCGCTCCCACAGGGTGAGCGCCACTCAGCCAGAAGCCCTGAGCTGGGCTCACAGCTGGCGAGTGCAGTGGTGGTAGCGGGAACCTCTCCCGCCTCCTGGATAGTGCTAAGGACCCCTCGGGGGATGTCCGACTGACAGCTTAGGCCCGCTCCTGCAGGGAGACTGCGAGAGGGTACAGGCCAGGCTGAGGGCACAGGCTGGGCACTGGGCCTCTAGTATATATATATGTAAAATTTATATTATTTTTATTGTATTTATAATTTATAGACTGAAAAATTTTAAGTGATTTTTCAGCAAAGGCATATTTAATACTATCAATAAAAGAGCAAAGGCATTTGGAGGAAGGGATATATTACTCCAACCAAAACCTACAAGCTCATATACTTTTTGCCTGGCTGAATTTCCTGAGTTTTGAGGTTAGGATCAGTGAGCTTGGGAAAGTCTGTGACATAGCCCTTGTCTCCTCATCTCCATGATTGGGAGGCTGGACTAGGTGATTGCTAAGATGTCTTCATTCCTAAGCACTGAACTTGCAAGTCAGACAACCTGGTTCATTTCCACCCAGTACCTGCCAGCTGGGGGAACTTGGGCAAACCGAACTTTCTGAACTTGTTACTTCATCTGAAATGAGGATGGTATGAAACTCAAATGTGATGACAGTGCAAGTTCAAACCTGACACTTAGAAAGTTCTCAGTTAATGTTGGTTTCCTCTGAGACTCCTAGGAAATTCTAATGCAAGTTCACTGCAGTGTTTCTTTATTGCTCTATTACCCTCCTCCAAAATGAATACATTTTATTTTACAATCAATATCACCTGAAACTTAAATACCAAGAACTCCAGACCTAGAGGTCTTTAAGTCCATGGACAGCCACTGTAGAAGTAGGAGGATCACCAAGAAAATGACCTTTACCACCAACACTCTGCTTCTGGAAAATGTTTTTTAAGAGCCCATGAAGGGGTTTATTTTAATTGGAGATAAATTCACACTAAATTGTAAATGGCTAATTTCTGCTGAGTGCATCTTAACAAGGCGGAGGGCAGTGGAATGCCCGAAGGGGTGTGGTGGGAAGAGAGAGAGAGGCGCAGAAAGGGGAGGGTGGAGAAGTCCCAAAGCCAAACTTCCTGACTTCACAGTTTTACATGGGGCCGGCCCTGCCCTAGCTTAGAACAGTGAGAGGACTGAGCCTTCTCATCCTGTTAGGAAAGCACTCCCTACTGGGGTGTGGATCTGAGCATGCTGCTTGTGGGCTAAGGTGGAGCTGGTCAGAGAGCTTGCACCTGAGTAGGAGAAGCTGGCCTTCCCCATTAGGTGAAGGGGTGTGTGCTCGTCCCAGATGGGCTGTGAGCTGAGGCTGGGAAATCGGCTGAGCATTTGACTCCAGTCCACCTTGGGTCCCCAGCGTTCCTCTGGGCATGAAAGTTGTAATTAGGATTCTCAAATAGAGTGTGGGCTGGTTTTGGTTTTGGATTTTTTGGGTTGTTTTAGCTTTGGGGCTGTTTTTTGTTGATTCTACTTTGTTGTAGACTCACGACAGCCTCGTGGAGCATCTGGTGACCCAGCCCAGTGGGACAGAGAGCCGATAGCTCTTCCTTTTGGAAGGCCCAGCTCGGGTTAGGATTCCCCCTTCCCTCCTGCAGGGGTGTCGCTGCTTCTCTCCCAGTTTATGAACGAGGACACATTTCATGCCTGCTGCTTTTAGCCTGTGCCCATCAAGGAAGAAAGTGTCCTCACCAAAAAAAAGCAGTGAGCAGTGATGGGCATTAGCAGGAATCACTCACCAGCATCTCTCTGAAATACCTTTGACCTTGGGGAGTCCTTGGATGGCACAGAGTGGGTAAATGCCCCTGCCTCTGAAGTCTGGGGATGGGGAGCAAAGAGCAGATTCTCTGGGGACAGCTCTCCAGAGTGAGGCAAAGTTTCCAAAGGTGTCACAAAGATGGAAATCTAACTCTCTGACTGGAACCGGCTTGCTGCAGACAAGGCAGTTCTGGGGAGAAAAAATCCTTCAAAGATCTTAACTGTGGGGAAACATTTTTGTAACAAAGAAAAACAGGCCTCTACAAGAAGTTCTACTTTGGGTTTGAAATTTCAGCTGCTTGTATCTTCAAGTCCTAGGGAGGCCCCACCCAGCCTCATGGGCTCTCTCCGGTCCAACTACCTCCTGGGGCCCTCAGCCCTACTTGTTGGCGATGTGCCAGCCAGTATCAGCGTCCCAGCAAACATAGGCGCCTGCTTTCCCAAACCACGTCTGTTGAGGGGGAGAAGAATCAGAGTAGACATATTAGGGCTGCTTTGGATGCAGCTGTTGGAGGCTGGGTGTGGTTGGGGCTGGCTGTGCTGCCATCTGAAGCTGCAGTCATGTTGAAGCAGCGCATGCACATGTGGAAACCGAGGACGATGTGCAGGACGATGAAGAAACCGCCAGTGCATGGGAGCAGGGGTGGTGCAGGATCCATCGGGACCCATCCTTTTAGGAATGTACATGGCCAGTGCCAGTGGACACTCACAGGAGCGCAAACCCAGCCTCACACAGGCCGGGTTGCCCTAGGTGGGTGGAAGTGCCTGAGGGTCAGGCAGTCTTGGATTTGAGGGTGTGGCCTTTGGGCTGCTCTTAGAGTATATGCTCCTCTTGTCCAGATCACCCCTTTAAAGCAGGCGTGGAAGCTCTGGAGGTCCAGGTGCTTGGAGGAGCCCCAGCTCAGGGCTGCCATAGATCTATGCCCTGGATGTGGAAATGGGGTCCACTTTTGATAGCTGTGAGGATCTTTCTTGAAGGGCCTTTATTTATTTATTTTTTAAATATATTTTATTGATTTTTTACAGAGAGGAAGGGAGAGAGAGAGAGAGCCAGAAACATCGATGAGAGAGAAACATCGATCAGCCGCCTCCTGCACATCTCCTACTGGGGATGTGCCCGCAACCCAGGTACATGCCCTTGACCGGAATCGAACCCGGGACCTTTCAGTCCGCAGGCCGACGCTCTATCCACTGAGCCAAACCGGTTTCGGCTCTTGAAGGGCCTTTAGATGCCATCTGTCACAAACAGTTCCAAGAAGACCAGGAAAAGACACAGCGGTCAGCACGCTGCTCTTGTCCCGAGGGCAGCAGTCTGACTGGCAGCTTGGTTGTCCCTGCACAGAAGTGTCCAGGCCGCTCTGGGGCTGCTCCCGACCGCCACAGGCCACACAGCCGCCTACAATCTGCTCTGGGTTCTGCGGTGTTGGGCTTTTAGAAGTTGAAAATATGAACAGCAGAATGAAATACCACACAGCGCCTTCCTTGGGCTCTGATTGATGTATCTTTCATGTTGCATTTCTCAGAGAGGCTTTGACCACATGGAGTTGGGTCTGAGGTCGAAAAAGAGGTTTAAGAGCCGGGTGTAAATTTTTGCAATAAACACAGACTTGCAGACTTTAGATTCTTTCCCAATACCCATCCCCCACCAAGAAATAAAATAAATAAAAACCAACCCCCCTGCAAACAAACAGGAAATCTATTAAAATCAGTACTGACAATATAGTTCATTCATCTTTCTTATTCTGAAATTAATATTATTCTAAGCCTACCGATGGTATGTTATTGGGGATATACAAAGACTATACTTTAGCTCTTGCCCTTAATGTTACTATTTTCTGATGGAATCACACACACACACGCCCATACACAAAACAATTAGGGGATAATGCACAACTTTTTAAGTGCTAAATGGTATGGCACAGGCAATGTATGCCATCAATGTGCAGAGCAGGGAGCATGGACTGGAGTGACCCAGTGAGCTGGAACCTAGATTGAGGGATGGGTAAGTTTGGGTTGGGGTGTAGGAGGGTGGAAAGCTGAGCTTATGGCAGAGAGCAATCCTAGAAGAGCTGTTCTTCTAGGAGTGGGTGGGCAAGATAGTCAATTAACATGCTTTTGGTTGCAAGTAACAATAAATCCTGACTCACACGGCCTAAACAGTAAGGACAAAAATCATTATTTTTTAAATTGTATAACTGTTTTGGCATGGTTTTTAATGTTATAACCAATCAGAATGGACCCTGGCTGTGAGGATGGAGTAGAGTTTTGGAGGCCTCTGCTATGGTCAGCATCTACTCATTATGGAGGCATATGGGAAATTCTAGCAAATTTCAGGAGAGGAATGAGAGGGTGATTGAGTCACTGGGGTTCTGAACAGCAGCTATTAACAGAGCGGCACGGGAATATTTTAATAGACTGGCAACCCATGTCGCTGCTCCAGGGTGTACCTGCTGAATGTGAGCCCTGAGCAAGAGGCAGGACCATTCTGGAAGGGTAACTCAGCAGTCCAAAGTCCTCTTCCAGGACCTGCTACTTTATAGTATTTCTCCTGCCATCATTAGTGCATCTATTCTCACAACAGTATCCAGAAGTAGAAAAAAGGCTTGTCTTTCTCCTGTTTCCCTTTTTATCAGCCAAGAATATGTCTCAGAAGTCTCCCTTCAGATCTCATGCGAACCGCACTGAACCGCAGCCACTGGCCCGGAAAAGGCAAGGGTGCACGTGTACTTGAACAAACTTTGGGTTCCCTCAGGGGGGAAAGAGGGAATGGCATTGAGTAGGCAACCAACCGTGTGTGCCTGCCTAGTTACCCGAAGTAAGATGGGACTGTTTACAGCAGGCCTTCTCCAGGAGAAGCTTGGTTTCATCAGCAAAACCATTAGCACAATGGACATGACCATTGGTGAGCACTGTGTGCCTCCATACCATTTCCCATCCGGCTATTTCATTTGCATTCCCACCAACAGTCTTCGAGGATTCCAGACACTTTCCACGCATTATCTCGCCGAATCTTCAGGAGCCTCTACAATGATGTAACTGAGCACCGAAGGGGTTCTATGCCCTGCAATGTTCACACAGGCAGTAATGACAGTGGTGTAATGGAAGTGACATTTGCATTACAGTGGTGGTGTGTGGAATAGATTGGGAGGCAGAGAGGTTGATGGCATGGATACTAGTTAGGGAAATGATGCTGCTTGGAGATGATAGGGGGCTGGACCACTGTGCAATGACATTAGGTGTGAAGAATTTTGCCAGGCTGTTTTTCTCATTTACTTTCTTCATTCTCAAGAATTCTGTGGAGATTTTTTACTGTGGTAAAAACAACATGATATGAAATTTTCTATCTTAACCATCTTTAACCGTACAGTTCAGTAATATTAAGAATCTTTGCATTGTTGTGCAACAGATCTCTATAAGTTTTCATCTTGCAAAACTGAAACTCTACCCACTAAACACTAATTTTCCCTTCTTTGTCCAGCCCCTTTCATTTTTCTATTGCTATGATTTTGACTACTGTAGATGCTTTATATGAGTAAAATCATACAGTATTTACCCTTTTGTAACTGGCTTATTTCATTTAGCATAATGTCCTCAATGTTTATCCATGTTGTAGCATGTGACATGATTTCCTTTTAAAAGGCTGTCTAACACTTCATTGTAAGTATATGCCACATTTTCTTCACCCACTGCTTCTACCTTTTGGCTACTATGGATAGTAATCCTATGAACATGGGTATACAAATATCTCTTTGATATGCTGCTTTCAATTCTCTTGGATATACACCCAGAAGTGGGATAGCTGGATCATATACTTTTATCAAAAATTATATATAATCTACACTAATAAAAGAGAAACATGCAAATTAACCATCACTTCGTCACTCCACCACTCCGCTACACCCACCAGCCAATCAGAGCAACTATGCAAATTAACCCAACAAAGATGATGGTTAATTTGCATATGCAGGCGAGGAGTGAAGACTGAAGATGACTGAAGATGGTGGCGGCCACGGAGCTGGAGCAAGCAGGAGGCTTGGGTTGCTCCCAACGACAGAGGCAGCTGATCAATGATTCTCTTTCATCATTGATGCTTCTATCTCTCTCTCCCTTTCCCTTTCTCTCTCTAATAAAATCAATAAAAAACATATTTTAATAATTGAATAAATAGTTCAAATGGCTCTCTTCTCAAATACATTGTGAGATATGTAAGAGCCTTTCTTGTCCTTGTATAACTAGCATCAACGCAATGCCTTCCCGTGAACGCTTTTGAGTGAGAGAATAGACTGAGCCTCAGCAGTTACATGACTTTCTCAGAGTCCCACCACTGCCAAGATGCAGTGTCAGAATTTGAATTCAGGGGTCCCACATCAGTTTTCTTTCTACTGCACCAATGATTCTCAAATCGCTGTCAAACATCTTCCTGATCCAAAAGCCTGAGTTCCCGCTTTGAATTTCATGGGTGAATGATGCCCGATTCCAGCGATTTTCATTGTTGAATATGGTGAAGGCTGCTTATTAGTAGCCTACTAAGGGAGTTAGTAAATATTACTAAAACATAATATTCAAAAGCCCAACCCTCTAATCATGTGGTTGGTTCTCCTGACCACCAGCCTCCATCCTTACATGCTTCCAAAAATCACCCTGTTCACTTAACAAAAGACACCCTTATCACTCTTAACACTTAGGGAATACCAAGGGTTTGGGAAGCTGTAAGCCAGAAAAGCCCAACTATGTATTTCTCATTATAAATCACACTACCACACCGTCTGAAAGTATTCCTCTCCCAAGCTGGACAGCCGCCTGGAGGCATGGGCTCTGGACTCAGTGCTCAGTTCAAACTTGACCAAATGCCTCCAGGTTTGCAGGCAACCCAGTTCAACCCAACAGGATTCTAGAATTGGAGAATTTTGTTGTTCTGGTTAGTATTCAGTTTCTGGATAAAATCGTTTCTGTGCTTTTGTCAAATGTGCCTTGTCTGTAACTCTTACCTAGACTAAAACATTGCTTACTTTTCTGTATGGTTATAACTAATTAAATCCCAAACTCTCTGCTAATTGTCTAGATCCCTTCCCAAAATGTTCATTTTCATCAAGTATCCTATCAATGTTAACTTCATGAAAGCTCTCTGAGCTGGTTGCCTTGTGCAGGTGTATGGCTGTCATCCTGGGATCTCCCTGCACCACCTTTTGGGGTTCACTTCACCTCCTATGTTGGGTTACCAGTCCCCTGACTCATTTTCATCTCTGCATTTTGCTCTGGGAGATTTTCAATCTTTCCTTGAACTTTCCATTTCTGATAGTTTTAACTTCTAATAGCTCCTCTTTTATTATCTGAATGCAACTTTTAGATATTTTCCCACTCCTCTTTCGTTAATACACTCTCTTTTCTCTGTATCTCTGTAACATAGTGGTATCTCTCTTTTCTTTCTTCCTTTCTTCCTCCCTCCCTCCCTCCTCTGTCTCTCCCTCCCTCCCTCCCTCTTCCTTCTTCCCTTCCCTTCCCTTCCCTTCCCTTCCCTTCCCTTCCCTTCCCTTCCCTTCCCTTCCCTTCCCTTCCCTTCCCATCCCTTCCCTTCCCTTCCCTTTGTTGACCCAGTTTTGGCCCTGGCTGGAGGTTGGACAATTCCCCTTCCTAATGCTAGAGAGGATCCTGGAAGTTATCTTCTTCCTGCAGTGGCCCATTTCCTCCCAAGTTGCCTTTCCCCTTTTTAGTTTTGTTCCCCTGCATGTTAGAGACTTTCCTCAAATCTCTGTTACCCCTTGCTGGCCTGCTCCTAATTAAGAATTACTACTAAGCCCCCAGATTGGAACCTCTGAGAACACGAATAGGCACGAGAAAAGCATTTCCAAGCATGCATAGAAGGATGTGGTGTTGTGACAAGATTTATTGGGCTAGAAATAGAAGGCTATCCCCAGGTTCCCTGTGTCTCATCTCCATCTGTCCCACTGTGGGAAAAGTCCAGCCTTGTCTTCATGCAGGCCCAGGACAGAGCCAGTGTCCAGAAGTTCATTGCCATTGGTTCAGTCCATACCAGAGCTTAGTCCAGTTCAGCTTCTATCCCTGTTGGGCTAGCCTAGTCTCTGTTCCTGGCTGTGCTCTGGCTGGTGATGCGGTACTGTAACCAGGCTCGCTTGGAGTCCATGTGGCTGCTGGCTGCTGGCTGCTGGCTGCTGGCTGCTAGGCCTGCATAGCTGCTCCAGAAAGAGAGGCTCAAGCACATGGACGCAGTAACAAATGTATGAGAGAGGGAGAGGAAGAGGGAGGAGGAGGAGGAGGGGGAGAGGAAAAAGCGGCAGGGGTTGGGGGGTGTGGGGGTGTGGGAGAGTTCTTGGAATCCGGGGGGTGGGGGGGGGAGGGAGGAAGAGAGAGAAAGAGAGGTTGCCTTTGTTAGACTGATAATATTACTTCGGGCTTGGGAAGGACCAGCCGCCTTTTTAAACAAACTAATCAACTTCCCAATCTTTCCTGGGCTTCTGATGGGTCCTCCCCCTAACCAATCCATTTCCAAGATCTTCTAGGTTCTGTGTTCCTTATCCACTCCAATTCTTTTCTCAGGCTAGGCCCCGCCCCTTATGGGTGCTATCTTAGTTCCTACTGCACATGTGCTTACCTTTCCCTGGCCATCTTGGCTTCTACTGGGCATCCCCAGCAGAGGAATTTCTTCGGCTGTTCTGTCGTCTTTCCCTGGTAATCTTTGCTAACGACCAGCAACGTCCTTCCTGCCTGGCTTCCGCTTGGAGTTAGACTCTAATTTAGCTCCGGAGGGCTGAGGGTAGCAGTTCCCTGGGGAGTGTGTGGAGCAGGCTTGATGCTGATTCCCTTCACTCCCTTTCTTTATTAATATCTAGCTACTTATGCTCACACTTCCCCCTTAGTACACTACTGCTTGGTGGTTTTAGCTGAGGATGCTGGGGGGAAAAGGCTGTAGTGATGACGTGGAGATTTTTAGGTTTCAGGCAGAAAATGGATTCTGAAGCTTTAGTTATTTTTAAACTTTAGAAATTGTAAAAATGGTAGCTCTTCATTTTATTCCATCTGCATAAAATTTCATATGTATGTTAAAAAACAAAATTCAAGTAAAATTGAAGATCTAATTGGCTTTATTGACTGATTCCAGAATCTGGCACAATCCCACCTAGTAAATAGAGAGGTCCTCTGAGGATTTGTGCAAAGTAGAGGTTCTTATAGGAAAATGGGTGGGACAAGAAAGCTATTAGCAAAAGAAAAGAAGGGCCATTTCAGGCAAGCTTGCCTGTCCTGCAAAAGGGTCCTATCCAGCAGATTACCTCAGTAGCGTAGATCTGGAAATTCTAGTTTAAAATTCCACTCCTGGGAGGGGCTGAAACTGCAATTAAGTCTGGGTTTGCTGTCCTGGGGGCAAGTGACCCCACCTTGAGCCTGTTGTTTCTTTCTCTTTAGCATGTGGAAATCATGCGTTTCTCATATTCATCTTTATCCAGTCTTGCATTTAATACACATTTATTAAGAACCAACTATGTGCCAGTCCTGTGCTGGGAGTTGAGGAATACAAAGCTATTTAAGACTTCCCTTAGGGAGTTAGCCTATAGTCTAGCTGGAGGGAGGAACAACTTAAAAAAAAAAAAAGGAATATAGGTACAATATTGTATAGATATTATGATAGAGTAGATTTTTTTCTTTTTCTGTATTTTAAAAAAATTATAGTTACCACACAATATTATATTAGTTTGAGGTGTACAGTATAGTGATTAGACATTTTCATAACTTACAAAGTGATTCCCCCTCATCAGCGCAGTACCCACCTGACAGCATATGTAGTTATTACAATATTATTGACTATATTCCCTCATACTGCACTGTAAATCTCCATGATTATTTCATAACTGCCAGTTGGTACTTCTCTTAATCCCTTCACCCAGTCCTAGTTGGGTTGTTGTTATTATTGTTGTTTTTACTACAAGGAGGAGGCCCAGAGGAGGGTGGAATTGATTTTGCCAGGGGGCATAAGGAAGCCTTCAGTTGGAGAGGACATCTGGACAGCAGAATAGCAGGGCAAAGAATGTGCAGGAAATGAAATCATTGAAGATGGCTGAAGAGTGTTGGGACCAAAGTACTTCTCAGGAATTTGAAGTTGATTCTTTTGGTAAGAGATTTTCAAAATCATGTCCAAGGCAGATCCTGACTCAGCCCCTCTTGGGTCCTCTGAATCTCTAGTTTTTAAAAGCTCCCAGGTCTATAACAAGGTTTAGAAAACACTGCTTCAGGCATTAGGAGTCCAGTGACAGAATTTAAATAGTGAGAGAACATAATCAGATAGGCATTTTAGAAATATCCCTTTTGGCCAGAACCTGGAAGTTGGACTGAGAGAGATTGGAGACAGAGAAGCCATTTTGTAGGCTAATGAGAGAGACAGTGGGACTGAGCTAAGACGTGTAGTCAGAATGGGGAGGTGGCACCGGGACTGACCAGTAGACTCTGAGCAAAGGATGAATAGATTACTCTGTTATGTTAATCAGGAACTTGATTATTTTAAATAAATAAATTACTTAATACTGTTTAATAATAATAACATATAATAATATAATATATTTTACTACTTTCTCAGAGTTTAAATGTTAAGATTTGCTTTCTCTCCTCAGGAAGGAAATTTTATACTTAAGGTATATGGGAAGCTCTGTCAAATAAGGAAGTGATAATTATATTCTATTTATATATGCATATTAAATAAACTCTAATATGCTTTCATATAACTAATTGTTATAAGTTATAATATTGTGAAATATTGTGTTTTACAGAAAGGAAAAAATTTTATATCATTTACATTACTCTATAAAGTATCTGAATTTATAGAAATACTAGCAGGAAAAATCAGAAGAAACAACAATTTTATTATAGAGCTGAATAAATAGAAAATAATTACTTAGTTTTTGTAACTTTTGTTGAAAGTATTCTAATTCTTAAACTGTTTTTCAGATATAAGGAAGCATTTAAAAAATTTTTTAAAAATATATTTTATTGATTTCTTACAGAGAGGAAGGGAGAGGGATAGAGTTAGAAACATTGATGGGAGAGAAACATCGATCAGCTGCCTCCTGCACACCCCCCTACTGGGGATGTGCCCACAACCAAGGTACATGCCCTTGACTGGAATCAAACCTGGACCCTTCAGTTTGCAGGCTGACGCTCTATCCACTGAGCCAAACTGGTTAGGGCAAGGAAGCATTTTTAAAACAATTTGGTAAATTATATATTTCTCTCCCTACCTGTCCCTCCAAAATTTAGCAATCTATAATAATAAAAGCATAATATGCAAATCGACCGAATGGCCGAATAGCGGAATGACCATTCAAATGTCCTTCCCGACGACCTTCCAGACAAAGCCGGGGCTGCAAGGGCCGAGGCAGCTGGGGCTGCGAAGGCCTACTCTTGCACGAATTTTGTGCATAGTGCCTCTAGTTCTTAATAAATAGCAATACATTTCTTTACATAAATTCAATAAGACCTATTTTCAATTATAGCTATATTAACCAAGATAAAAACTAACAATAGGCCTACTTATAGCAGCCATGCCTTTGCCACTTTTGCAGGACTTGGTCCATCCAGCACTCCATGGGAATCCCTTACAATCCACAGGGGCAGGCTTTAGGAACCAAAACAGCCTCGATTGCCTGCCTCCTTAGGATTTTATGGTAACAACAGCAGTCCGACATCCCCCAAGGGGTCCCGGATTGCGAGAGGGCACAGGCCAGGCCAAGGGACCCCATTGGTGCACAAATCCATGCACTGGGCCTCTAGTCCTATCTAATAATAGACAAACATGGTAATTAACCATACCTCCACTACGCTTCCCATTGGCTAATCAGCAGGATATGCAAATTAACTGCCAAC
>NW_005871698.1:143447-157737 GCF_000147115.1 Myotis lucifugus | reverse complement strand
TCAGCTCCAGTGACAGCTATAGAAAGGTAAATAAATCCCAGGATAAAAAAAAAAAAAGAAAAAAAAGCTTCAGTCGCCCACCAGCCTGAAAAATGGCCCCTCAGCCCCTCACCCAGACTGCCAGGCACCCAGTGGGGACCCCCCACCCTGAAGGGGGTGTGACCAGCTGCAAACAGCCATCAGCCCCTCACCCAGGATGGCCAGGCACCCCAGTGGGGACCCCCACCCTGAAGGGGGTGTGACCAGCTGCAAACAGCCATCAGCCCCTCACCCAGGCTGGCCAGGCACCCAAGCGGGACCCCCACCCTGATCCGGGACACCCTTCAAGGCAAACCAGCTGGCCCCCTCCCGTGCACCAGGCCTCTATCCTATATAGTAAAAGGGTAATATGCAAACTGACCCTAACAGCAGAAAGACTGGGAATGACTGGTCACTATGACACACACTGACCACCAGGGGGCAGATACTCAATGCAGGAGCTGCCCTCTGGTGGTCAGTGCGCTCTCACAGGGGGGAGCTCTGTTCAGCCACAAGCCAGGCTGACGGCTGCCAGTACAGCAGTGGTGGTGGGAGCCTCTCCTGCCTCTTCAGCAGCGCTAAGGATGTCTGACTGCAGCTTAGGTCTGCTCCCCGCTGGCAAGTGGACATCCCCTGAGGGCTCCCGGGCTGCCAGAGGGATGTCTGATTGCCAGCTTAGGCCCAATCCCCCGGGGAGCAGGCCTAAGCCAGCAGGTGGTCATCCCCCGAGGGGTCCCAGACTGCGAGAGGGCACAGGCCGGGCTGAGGGACCTCCCCGAGTGCACAAATTTTTGTGCACCGGGCCTCTAGTATATATATAAAACCTTTGCTTCTTAGGCAAATACAGGAAAAACTTTTTCCCCCTTTACTTTAGAAATAGGCTTATTTTTCCAATGGAAAATATCCTCACATTCTTAAAAAGTATAACAGAGATAACATGATTTTGATAACTCTTAGGAGGCTGGAGAAAGGATGGGTGTGTAAATGGGGAGATAGCAGGTCCTGGGGTTTGTTCCCAGGACTACAGTCACTTCTGGGCCTCTAAGCTTTAGTGTAAAAGTATCATTTTTTTTTTCTTTACAAAGAAAGTGCTTTCCCACCCTGCTGCTGCTACTTCCACAGTCTATTCAAGGGTACTTCTGTAGCTCCAGCCCTCTAGGATAAATACTTGGAGAGTTTAAATAATTATTTTCCATATTTTTTTCTTTTTGAGTAGACTAATAATATGAAATCTTGTACCGGTGTATAAGAAGAGATCTTAAAAACAGAAACAAAAAAACAAACAAACCCTACAGTAACTAAATCAGTACTCACAAAAGGGTGGACTGGGACATTAGCCTTAGAATCTTATTACACTAACCTGGCACAGCAAAGAACATCAATCAGTAACCAAGTTACATTATGGACAGATAAGAATTTCTACTAAGAGCTTCTAATGGCTGATGTCTTGAGAGGGAGAGCAGGAAGATACCCAAGATTAAGAGTTCTTGGCAGCTGCTGGGAAGTTCCTGCAATCCCTGCCACGTGTTCAGCCTGCTACAAATAGCTGGGGCCCCTAGCAAAGTGAAAGATGGCCCACCTTTAAACAAATTAAACCAAACAACAAAGACACAAAACAACAATCAACAGAGACACTCTACATACAATATTTATAGGCGTGTATAACTTACAGACAACCAGAGTCCTTTCCATGGATCTCTCAGAAGATGTCTTATAGTGCCTGGGACTTACAGCTAGAATGCGGCCCAGAGGAATCCCAGGTGGGGTGGCCAGTGAACACCCACAAACAGCCTGTTGTTCACAGATCTCATCATATTCTGCTCTCCTTAATAGATATTGACTGGTGTCCAGAGTTGTTTTGGCTAAAATCTGCCAGTCCTAAGGAGTCATGTGATCATTTTCAGACAAGGCATTAAGGAGTCTTTTTGCAAATGGACTGTTAGCCCCATTTTCTGTAACACTTTCCCTTATTTCTTTAAAGGTATTAAAGGAAAGAGGCTCATAAACTCTATTACCTTGTTGATCTTGCATAACTGGGCAAGTCAAAAGCTCTCCTTCTAACATGGCTTGCCTGACACAGGACCCCATAACTGAGGATCTAGTTGATGAGCCTTCCCACACTGGAGGTGGAGGATCGGGAAATATTTCCTCCAGCGGTGGGGCTTTAGGTATTACAGGCTCTACAGGCTCTGCTTCAGGAGGAGGGGGTGGTGGTAAATTCTCCTGCTGCTCTGTAGGCTTTGGATCTTTAATATGAAGTGGGCAAAATGCAGCTCGAACAAGAGCCCACATAGTTAATGATGATAAGCGCACTCATTTTCCCTGGGCCTGATTTCTCTTTAAATTCCTGCCCACTTGTTCCCAGAGATTAAGGTCTAGTGTTCCAGCATTAGGGAACCAAGAATTATAAATTATAACAGTTTTTAGTAAGCTTTTTGTTTTTCTCCTGTAACAGAGTCACCACCTGCTTCTAATAACTGTTTAAGCACTGTGCTATACCGCTGTTGTTCTGTGGATAACTGTTGTCCTATTATGAAACCTTAGCTGAGAGAAAATTCCCTGAAACTAGAAATCCCAAGTGGGCTCCAATGACTTACTGCGCAGTTACTTTCATTTTCTTCCTCTTCGCTTTCAAGAGTTCCGCCACATTTCATTGCGTTCCTGGTTCCTGACATGGGGAACCACTTTCCAGGACTGACTAGCAGACCCTAAGCACACATTACTCTGACACACATTTCTGTGAAAGAGAAGGCTAAGGGGCTGTTTGGCTTTAGGAACCAAAACAACCTCGATTGCCTGCCTTCTTAGGCTTTTATTGTAACAACAGCTTGAACTAAAATTAACTTCTAGATACAATCAGCAGGGTAAGTATCCTTGAGAAAGCACATGCTTCTACAAGGTCTGGTTTAAAGACTAAAGAGAGATTCCAGCAAAAAACCCCAGGGGCTCGGACTTGTTTGGAAAAGTCAAAGCACAGGCTGCCCCTTTGGCATGGTTCCCCTAAGAGGTCCCGACCTTTTGGAGAGTCCTCCTTACAGACTTTCCAACCAAGTCCCATGCTTCCCCACAAGGTGAACTTAATAGCACACAGCGACTGGGTAGCTGTAGAGCAGGGAAGGGGGTCCGCAGTGACTCAGGTTTCTGGCTCCCAGGGTAGATAGTGATTTAACCCACCAAGATGGGAAGTCAGGAGAGAATCAGATTTGGAGAGAGAGAATGAGATACTTTGGGGCATAATGAGTTTTCCCTCTCAGCAGGCAAATGTATAAATGGATGTAAGATTTGGGGATTGCCACTTGGGCGTGGAGTGGGTATTTGACACCACAGGAATAAGTAAGGTGCCTGGACTGAGTGTGAAAGTAGAGAAGGGAAGAGAACATTCCTTTCAACCTTGAAGGCAGGTAGGACAGAGTGTGTAGGTGGGACAAGATGGAGGAGTTAGGAAAACTGGCAAGGAGGACATAGTATCCCTGAAACGGAGGGTAGCCTTAAAGAAGGGTGTGGTCAACCATGCTCATTTCTCCCTGGAAGGCCACCACCCACTGTGCACAAGGCATCCTGGGAGCAGGCAGCCGCATGCCCAGAGGGGAAGGCAAGGAGAGCAAAGTTGTGGATCTCGTCATTATTTTTAATCTCCTTGCAGATTTCGTCAGTGCTCAGCAGCATTTTCTGCCAGAGACAAAGCTGGGGACTTGGGGCCTGGGTGTAGCTCCCGCAGCCTTAATTGCTGAGTGCGAAGCTCCTGTAGAGAGCCCAGCCTTTGGAGGAGCCCAGCCATCCACCCTTCAGGAAGGGGCCGGCTCTGAGCTGCACATCACTTTGTACATTTCTTGTGATTTGGCAGCATACACCCAGGGAGCAGAAATCACTCTAGACATTGCAAAAACATTTAAAGAGGAAAAGTAAGTCTCTGCCCCTCCCCCTTTATTCTATGCTCTTCATCTTGTGTGTTGTGAGTTTAAATGAGTTTAAAGGAGAGTTTAAATGAGTTTTGAGGCCCCACTATAAGGTAAAAGATTTTTTATTTTGTAAGTTTTCTTTTTTTCATCCAGCAAGATTTAGTGTTTTTCAACTGAAGATCTCAAGTCTCCTTAGGGACACACATGAATCTATTCCTCACTCCCTGTGAACTAGGGAAGAGCAACTAGCTCTTTACTGGAGCTACTTCACGGACAGCTGGTTTTGGATAGATAGCCAGGTGCTATGAGTACATTCATGCACTTATTCATTCAGCAGATATTTATTGGCTGCCTCCTCTGTACAAAATAGTGTGTGTGAAACTATGCCCTGCCCACAGGGAATAGCCAGGTGGGGAGACAAGATGTAACTTGCGCACAGATTTAAAAACACTGTAAAGAACAAGGGCCGATGCCATTGCGTGCTAAATGAGATGCAGAAGGCACAAGTTTCTGGTGTCAGGAACCATCACTTAGATCTGTCTGATCCAGGGAGGCTGGTGGAAGACATGGGCCTCCAAGTGAGATCAATCGAGCGGCTAGAAGCACCTACCCTCTGCCACCTGCTAGGTCTCAGCCCCGCCTTCTAGAATGGAGAACTGTGCCTACCTAACAGTTGTTGAAAGCATGCAGTGAGCGTGGCTCATGTCATCCTTTCCCAGTTCCCTTAACCCCACGAGTTTACTCTCCCCCCAAACCCTGCTTTGCAGCCTGATACCCCTTCTCACATTGTGTGCCTGATGCCTTATCTGCCACCCTCACTTGTCCCCGTGTCACTTCAAAGTCCCACCTCTTGGCACATAGTAGGGATTTTGTAAATATTTGTTGAATGGGAACCTTACTGACACAGAGTGGACAGTGTGTCTGAGCTGAAGCTGGAATGTGCTTGAGTGTTCAGAGGAGAGTGAGTCAACCTATTTGGTTGGAGTAGAGGGTGTGTGTGGGAGAACAACAAAAGACAGACGGGGCCCAATTGTAGCACCAGGCTAAGAATCGGGACTTTGTCCTGCTGGTTAGAACAGGGATCTGACTGACAGGGACATGTGGGAGGAGCATCAACCTGTGTCACTCTGTAGGATGATAGGGCAGGGCAAGGGGAGAGGAGGAGAGAGCAATTAGCTCTGTTGCAATCATTGGGGTGAGACTTGATGATGCTGGCTATTCCCAGAGTGGGAACATAAAGGCAAAGATAGAGTTAAAAAAAAATGGGTCTATAATTCCATTTAAGAGCACTTTAGCCACTAATAGGGCAGTGACATTTATAATTCAAAAATCCAAACACATTTCATTCACTGATCTAAAACTCTGATCTTTCACTTCTAAGGATGCCTCTTGAAAATAAGGCCTGTTCTCCACACTTGGAGGGAGTTCCCTCTGGAGCCTGGCTGGATGGAGATGGCAGCGGGAGAATCTGAGCTCTTATCTTTCGTGTTTACTCTGACTTTCGGGAAACTCCAGGCAAAAGGTTTCTCTGGGGGGAGTGTGTGCCTGTGTGACTTTCCTCCTGCTTCTCCACATCTTACCTGGAGCCGAACACTGCCCTCCTGATGCTGCTGATCCTAATCTCTGTTCAGAGAGGGTCTGGGGCTCAGTAAACCTGGGCTTGAAAAATACCACAGCTTCAGACTTCTGGGAGAAGGCAGGCAGGATGGGTTCCAACAAAGCCCTTGGCCCGCAGGCAAAGAGCTAATGGCAAAAAATGACTATTCAAAGAAAGCTCGGGTGTGTCAGCTTTTAAATGTTTTCCAGGATGAATTAATTTGGCAATGATGATTATACATGTTGGCAAAAAGGGGGAATAAAAAATGCACAGTAAAGAAGCAAGGTGTGCAGAGGGAGGAGGGAACAAGTGGGAATGCAGAGGGTGGGGGTCGCTGAGTGTACATCAGACAGAGAAGAGAGGAAAAGACGAGAAGAAACAAGGAAGGTGGGTGAGAAGTGCATGGGATGGAAAAGGAAAATTTGACTTAAATGAAATTTGACTTTTCATAGTGGCCCAGAATGTGTTTTAAATGTTTTCGAAAATGTGTACAGATAATATCTATTCTGTGCAGTACATGCTGCCCAATTCTTGTTGTATTAGGAAATCTTGAAATCGATGTGTAGAAGAGAGGAAAAGACGAGAAGAAACAAGGAAGGTGGGTGAGAAGTGCATGGGATGGAAAAGGAAAATTTGACTTAAATGAAAATTTGACTTTTTCATAGTTGGCCCAGAATGTGTTTTAAATGTTTTCGAAAATGTGTACAGATAATATCTATTCTGTGGCAGTACATGCTGCCCAATTCTTGTTGTATTAGGAAATCTTGAAATCGATGTGTATCAAAATTTTGCATTTCTTTTTTTAAAACTCTTTATTATTGAAAGTATTACATATGTCTCCTCCCCGCTCCCGTTGTCCTCTCCCAGCCTGTCCCGGCCCCCCAACTCCAGCCTTCATCCCCCTCCCCAATTGTCTGTGTCCTTGGTTATGCCTGCATGCATACAAGTTCTTTGGTTGATCTCTTCCTCCCAAGTCTCCCCTCTGCCCACCCTCCCCTACCTTCCCTCTGAGGTTTGAGGGTCTGTTCAATGCTTCTATGTCTCTGGATCCATTTTTGTTCATCAGTTTATGTTGTTCATTATATTCCACAAATGAGTGAGATCATGTGGTATTTATCCTTCTCTGACTGGCTTATTTCACTTAGCATAATGCTCTCCAGTTCCATCCATGCTGTTGCAAATGGTAAAAGTTCCTTCTTTTTTACAGCAGCATAGTATTCCATTGTGTAGATGTACCACAGTTTTCTAATCCACTCATCTGCTGATGGGCACTTAGGCTGTTTCCAAATCTTAGATATTGTAAATTGTGCTTCGATGAACATAGGGATGCATATGTTCTTTCTGATTGGTGTTTCTAGTTTCTTGGGATTACTGGATCAAATTTTTTATTTCTTTTTTAAAAATATATATTTTTATTGATTTTAGAGAGGAAGGGAGAGGGGAGAAGGAGAAAGAGATGAAACATCAATGATGAGAGAGAATCATCGATTGGCTGCCTCTTGCACGCCCTACACTGGGGATTGAGCCTGCAACCCGGGCACATGCCCTGACCAGGAACCAAACCATGACCTCTTGGGTCATAGGTTGACTCCCTACCACCGAGCCATGCCAGACAGGCTGTTTTTTTAAATTTCTTTTTTCATTTATCGAATTTATCCAGGTGACATTGGTTAGTAAAATTATATAGGTTTCAGTTGTACAATTCTATACTGCATCATCTGTATACTGTATTGTGTGTTCACCAATCTAAGTTAAACCTCCTTCCAAATTTCACGTTTCTGCAGCATTAAGAATAGCCAAAGAGTGGAAACAACCCAACTGTATGTCAACTGACAAGATGGGTATATCCATGCCATGAAAGATTTTTTTAGCCATAAAAAGAAATGAAGTTCTGACACATGATACAACATGGATGACCCTTGAGAATATTATGCCAAGTGAAAGAAGCCAGTTGCAAAAAATCACATTGTATGACATATCTAACGTTGGCAAATTCATAGAGATAAAAAATGAATGGTTACCAGGGACTAGTGGGAAGTGACTACTAAGATCCATGGGGGTTCCCTTTGAGTGATGAAATATTCTAGAATTAGACAGTGGTGATGATTATACAACTTTCTGTACAGACTAAAAACCACCAAATTATACACTTTAAAATGATGAATTTTGACATCTGATTTATATCTCAATTTTAAAAATATGAAAAGAGCCAAAACCGGTTTGGCTCGGTGGATAGAGTGTCGGCCTGCGGACTGAAGGGTCCCATGTTTGATTCTGGTCAAGGGCATGTACCTTGGTTGTGGGCATATCCCCAGTGGGAGATGTGCAGGAGGCGGCTGATCGATGTTTCTCTCTCATCAATGTTTCTGATTCTCTGTCTCTCTCCCTTCCTCTCTGTAAAAAATCAATAAAATATATTTTAAAAAAATTAAAAAATATGAAAAGAATCTTGCATTTCCATGATTTCACTTCTTAACTTCGAGCATACTGATTTTGTTTTGTTTTGTATCTAAACTTTCCCTTTACCTCTGTCCCCAGAATTAACATTTTAGTCACATGTTTCAAAATTCAAAAGCTATAAACAGATATAAAGTAAAAGTCTTTCTCTCACACCCCTGTATCTCCCACTACCCAGATCCCTTCTCCAAAAGTAAGCAATATTACCAGTTGTTTGTGTGACTTCCACAGATTTTGTGTATACAAGCAAGTATATGTAAATATTCTTGCCCCTCCCCCTTTTAAACAAATGGAGACATTCACACAGCCCTGAGCCTTGCTTATTTCACTAGACAAAATACCTGGTTGAAATCTTTCCCACACCAGTACATAAAGACCTCTGCCATTCTTCTATCTTGGGCATAATATCACATGTCATTTAACTAGGCCACTATTGATGGACATTTGGATCTTCTCAATCCTTTGAAATTTTAATGAATTATTTACTTCATATGTGCTGTCAAATGTCAGGGCCCCAGACAGGTCAACCCAAAATGTCCCACAATGGCATGTTGATTACTTTGAATTACAGTTACTTGACCAGTGGGTGGTGTCTCCTTGGATGCAGGAAATAAATCTCTCAGGTAAAAGGAGTCCTCCGGCACTTGGAAGACACCCCTTATCACAGAGTTAAACAACTCACAGCCATAGAGTCTGTTTAATCAAATCTTACTGCCTCTTTTCTTATTTACTACATTGTTTAAACTCCTCATTAATTGATACCCAAACCTTACTTAGATTCCTTTCTAAAGAGCACTAATTTTTTTTCTGTCAAATTTTCACAAATGTATTGGTGCTTTAAAAAAATTGATTTGTTTTAGAGAGAGTCGAAGGAAGAGGGATAGAGAGATAGAAACACTGATGAGAGAGAAACATTGATTGACTGCCTCTGCGTGCCCCCTACTGGGGATCAAGCCTGAAATCTGGGTATGAGACCGGACCAGGAATGGAACCTTTTGGTTCATGGGTAGATGCTCAACCACAGAGCCACATCTGCTGGGTGGTTATTTTTTTTAAAATTGCTTAAATAGTATAAAAAGATGATTGGTTCGATAATCTCTTTGAGCCTCATTTTATTTTATGTATTTATTTTTTTAATGTATTTTTATTGATTTCAGAGAGAAAGGGAGAGGGAAAGAGAGATAGAAACATCAATGATGAGAGAGAATCACTGATTAGCTGCCTCCTGCACGCCCCCCACTGAGGATTGAGCCTGCAACCCGAGCATGTGCCCCTAATCGAATCTGGGACCCTTTAATACACAAGCCGATGTTTAGCTTCGTTTTATGATCTGAGCATCAGATTGTGATTCTCCCATGCACACGTATTAAATTGGTTTTTCTATTATTAATCTAGTCTTGTGTTTTATTATTTTACTAGGGGCCCAGTGCACGAATTTGAAAGGAACTGTGGGCTACAAGGCTGTGGTGGACACAGGGGCGAGTCTAGGCTTATCCTCCACACCCCTGACTGGCCCCTCCTGCTGCTGCCCCTGGTCCCCTGTCAGCCGGCAGCCCCACTCCCACCACAGCTGCTCCCATGCTCTGAGGGCTCTGGCCCCGCTGTACCTGCTGACAGTGTGGAGCAATTGGGGCCTGCGCCAGCAGAGGGTGCAAGGGGGGCCAGCGCTGTCATTGGGTGTGAGTAGTGGCTGCTGCCCCGATCACCCCTCAGAAACTGGGGGAGGTGGAGAGGCCCTCAGGGGTGAACGGAGCTGGCAGCCACTGCTCACACCCATTGACAACACGGAGCGATTGGGACTGGAGCCAGCAGTGGGTGTGAGCAGTGGCTCTGGCACCAGCAGTGGGTGCAAGCGGGGCTGGTGCCGGCAGAAGGTGAGAGCACCAAGCAGGACCATGGCACACGGGAGCAAAGAATTTTCAGTAACCATCAGAGGCTTGCCCCAATAACAGCAACTGGCGCCCCACCTTGGTCTGGCATCGCGGCTCACCTGCTCCACCATCCTACCACGGCCAACGCCTGCCATGTTCCATGCTCTGCTGCCTGCTGCTGATGCCCGCCATGTTCTGCGTGCGCCCCCTGGTGGTCAGCACACATCATAGTGACCGGTTGTTTGGTTGTTCTGCTGTTCAGTCTATTTGCATATTAGGATTTTATATATATAGATTATTAGTCCAGCTGTAAGAACTGAAGAGGCGTGTGTGTGTGTGTGTGTGTGGGGGGGGGGGTTGTCCCTCCCCAACACATACATATATGAAGTGCATTTGTAATTTTGGTAGATAGTTTCAAATATCCCTTCATGGATTTGGACATTGGTTTACACTTCTACCAGCAACATATGAATATATTCATTTCCAGATACTTGTCAACACATTGTTAACATTTTGATTTTGCCAAACTTCATGGTGAAAAAGTTGTCAGTGGTTTTTGCTTGGCTTTTTCTTGTGAGAGAGGTTGACAAATTTTCCATATGCTGTGTTTGCCCAGTATTTTATTGAGTTTAGTCTGTTTCTTATTAATTTTTTGGAGTCTGATATTTGTCTGTGATATGAGTTGTAAATATTTTTTTCCTCAGTTTGTATTTTATTGCTTCACTTTTGATAGGTGTTCTCATGAAGATTTCTTTTTAATGAGGTTGAATTGATTGCTCTTTTCTTCCACGGTTTCTGGGAGTCATGCTTACAAATGATTTCAAGATAATAAAATGTTCTTCTTATTCTTTATTCTAGTTACTAGATAGTACTTTCATGTTTTTTTTTAATTCCAATCTTTAATCCATGAGAGTTTAATTTTGTTGACATAGCAATCCAACTTTCCAAATACCAATCTGCTGAATATTGCATCTTTTCTCCAAATATTTGAAATGTCACCTTTGTCATATATTTAAATTCTTGTGATTTTATCTTTTTGTGGGTTTTATGTTTTGGTTTATTATCGATTCATGCAGAAACATCATATTTTTAAAATTCTTATAACTTTACAATATGTTTTAATATTTGTTGGGCTAGTCTGCTCTCATTGCTCTTCATTTCCATATTTTAAAAAAGTTCTTGCTTTTTTATTTCCCATATGAACCAGGATCTAATTACTGTGGGTTTGTGGCCCCAGAACATTGGGTTATCTGGGTGCCTTCTTGGAACATTTTATTAAGTCTTTGATTTAAAAGCTCTATCCTGCAATACCTTCTGCTATGCTCTCCAGTTTATTCAAAGCAAGGTCTATGAAGACTACCACCAGTGATTTATTTCAGATTCCTTCATGACCTTGAAATTGACCCCTAAGGAGCTCATCAAACCTGGCATAAGTCATAACTCTGCCCAACCGGGTGCTTTGGGGTCCCGATTTCACTGATGGGGGCCCTCCCCCTCTCAGCACCTCCTCCTTTCCTTCCCTATTGTTTCTGTACAAGAGAGAAGTCAGTCTCTGTGGTGCCCACAGGTTCACTGATAACCTCTCTTTAAAAGGTGGGGCTTAGTTCCCCTCTTCTTGAATTTGGACTGGACCTAATACTTTGCCTCTATTGAGGAGACTGAAGTGTGGTATGTGGCTTCTAAAACCAGGTCACAAAAGCTGGGGTGAATTCCTCTTCTCTCTCTTGGACTCCTTGCTCTGCATGAGTCCCCTGCCATACTGTGAGGACACTCAGGGAGCTGTATGAAGAGGTCCATGTGCTGAAAACATGAGGTCTTGTGCAATAGCCATATTACTGAGCTATCTTGTTAGTGGGTCCTCCAGCCCTGGCTGACATCTTAACTACGACCTCATCAGAGAGGCTGAGCCAGAACCACCTACCCAAGCTGTCCCCAACTTCCCGATGAACAGAAACTGTGTGAAATAATTAGTGTTCATTGTTGTTTCGAGCTGTTGAGTCTGGGGTGATTTGTAGTCTCTACTGGTAGAAATTACAGTTAAGATGAAGCTCAATTGCCTGTAGCTCTCATGCCTGTGGCATCACCCATGTTGGGTGCAAATGTGTCTGAAGTACCACAGAACCTCAAATTTTAAAGCTCTGAAGTGACACCTCATTGACTAGCTTGGAGTGCTGGTATTTTCCCAAATGTCCCTCCTTCCCCATTTATTCCCTGTAGGGATCAGTGTATAGCTTAGGAGCCAGTTTTGTTCACCCACATAATGGAGCTGCTACCAGCAGCTCTGCAGCCTGTCAGGGGTGCTGGCTTGCTGCCCATGTGCTACACTGACCAATGCTATTGGCAAGAGAAATAGCCATATCCCTTCAGCCTGTTCAAACCCACTCTTTGGATTCCTTCTTCCTCACCCTCAGGTGAAATTTAGGGCAGATTCCATAACTTGTCTGGTCACTCTCAGGTGACAAAAAGTCTCCAGTCACTTCAAGTCTTGCAATTCAGTTTCGTTTTAGTAATTCAAATGTCCAGTATTGTGTAAGAGTCAAAACACAAAATCCTTGCAGCCCATTTAAAACGAAAGCCTCCTCTCTCCCATAGTTTTGCTCTGACTTAGGCTGGCTGCCCCAGTAGAAAAGAGAGCGGAGGAGATATGGACACTACCAACAAGGACAGGGAGACTCAACCTCTCTTCCTACAACTTGCTAACCATCGGCTCTGACCCCTCCAGGAGCGAAGCAAGGTGTGGAGGAGCTAATAGGCTGGGAAGGTGAGGGTGGGGAACAAGAGTGTTCCTGGAGTAGTTCTACCTTGAGCTGCCATCGAAGCTCCCTGGGCTTGGCAGATGCTCACAGCTGATTCTGTCTCATGAAGCACTTTGATGAGATTTTTAGTGGTGCCCAATCTCTAAAAACTCTGTAAAAAGGTTCCCCGAGGGTCTCTCCCCTACACTTTCTTTAGCTCAGGTGAATGCATTTCTGCCAGCTGGCCCTGACAGCATCTGTCAGCTGACCTCTCCTTGCCCCTTTAGTAAACCTCTTGGGCAGATTCATGGCCACTTAGGCCAGCTCTCCCTAGACAGGCTCTGCTCTCGTCCGTGGGAACAGCTACAGACTCTGGAAGTGCAGGCTGTTGCCTTGATGGGTTCTGAGACACGAGTCTTCGTCCATTTGTCTCTTGTGTCTTGTAAACTTGAGGGGGCACAGTTCAAGCTCTCCAACTGGCCCTCTTATTGGTCCTCCCACTGGCCTAGAAGCAAGGGGAGATGCCCCCCAACCCCACCCTGCATCTTGGGGAAGGAGTGGGAAACGCTAAGCACTTCAAGAATCATTCCAAAGAACAATATACAGGCTGAATTGTACAATTGTTTATCTGAAACCTGCATACTTTTATTAACCAAATGCCAGCCCAATAAAGTCAATTAAAAATTATTTCAAAAAAATCTCTTCAATCTCTAACTCCCTTTTGGAGTTTTCAACCTCTTGTATAGAATTGAGAGTGGTGGTCAGCTACGGAGCACAGATATGGTCTTTGACTGCTTCCTTATGATAGGTCACTCTTGTTATTATTATGAAACAAATAATGACAACCACTGCTGTCATTTACCGAAGGGGATTGTTCTCAGTGTATCAGCTCACCATTCCTCATTGCAGCTCTATGAGAGGTGCGCCATATTGTCATCTCCTTTAGTTCTGAAGCCTGAGCACCTTATACAGTGAGTGAGTGACAGAGCTCAGATCTGAACCCAGATGCTGGCTCCAGAGCTGACCAGCTTTGCCAGGACTCCCCTGTACCCTGGCCCTATCTCCTCGTCCTTGTTTGTAGTTTATTAACAAGTCCATTGAGGTTTATTTACAGCAGGCTTCTCTTAGATTTCAAAGGAAAGAGACTTTTAGCTATGGCAGAATCCCTACCCCATGCCAAGAACTGGACTCATGCTTATTTCCTTTAATACTTCCCATCCTGGGAAGTAGCCCTTATTGTGTCATGTACAGATTGAGGGATCTTAGAGGGCAGTAATTTGCCACAGGTTCCATTGCTAATAAGTTTCAGTTTGGATCCAAACCCAGGCCTGCCTGACTTCAGAGCCTTCGCATTCTTTCCTTACCACTGCTTGTCCACTGCCCGTGGGCAGGCTTGAACTCAGAAGCGTTTGCAGGATGGAGGGTGCACAGTGACTGGGGCTGCGTAGACAGATATCCTGTCATTTCCCTTCTCTTCCCCTCCTGTCTTCTCAGATTCTCAGTAGTGTGTTCTAGCCTCTTGCACGCAAACATGCTTCCCCCAAGCAGCAGCATCCAGATCGCCAGGGAGGGCACTCCAGGGCGCCACCCACCTACACAATCAGAATCTGGCCTGTCTTTCATGATCCCCTGAAGTTCATATTTACATCAAAGTTTGAGACCACAGTCTAGTCACAACTCCAAACCCTTCTACCCAGGAACTGCTAATGCAGT
>NW_005871698.1:139027-143347 GCF_000147115.1 Myotis lucifugus | reverse complement strand
GTTCGGGGGGGGGGCGGGGGGGGGAGAAGGTGGTGTCTCATTCAACTTAGAGTATGTACCTAATTTCCAGGAGATCCTGTTTCAGTAGAGGAAGTGGGGCTGGGCAGCGGTTGTCAAACCAATAACCTGATCAACTCTACCATGGGCACCACTCTTCCAGTTTAAGAATTAAAACAGCTTTTATTTAATGAATTAGTACTAGACTTACATGATACATTAATGGATCGCCTGTTGGCGTCTCTAGCTAGACCAGTTTAAATCTGAACTGCTCAGCTTGCCCCCAAATATATTCCTCTTCTTGCATTTTATCTTCCTGTTGGAACTATCTCTGCCCTCCCCCATCCCGGGCATTGCTTTGGCTTGGCCTTCCTCCAGGATCTCTCACATCAGCTGCTTGTCACAGGACCATGGCCTTTCTCTATGCTGCCTTCCACTGCCGGCTCACCTGGACAATGGTGTTGGCCCCCAGACTTCCTTCCCAGCCTCTGTGCGTTCTCTAGCACATACCACCAGCCCACTGGCATTCCCTGCCTTTTGTATTGTGGGGGAGAAAAATTAGTTTTCCCTTTAACTTTCTATGTTCTTCTGGCTGGTCTAATAATCAAATTGACATGAGGCAGATTAACAGGAGAAAATAAACAAACTTATTTTGTATGCACATATGGGGATTCCATAAGAAAATGGGGCCCTGAGGACAAATCAGGCAGTTGAGGCTTGCCTGCCATTCTGGACTAAGGAGAGGGTGGCAGGATCTGGGACTTTAAAGGGAAAGTAGGCCATTCACAGATAGATGAGAAAGCAGCACCCATGTCCAAATTACTCTCTAGCATAATACCCTATTTATAATCTCTAGAGCCTGTAACTACTTCATTTATTCACATTTTCCTATTTATTGTCTGCTCCCCAACCACCCCGTAAGCACCATGAGGACGTGGGTCTTGTTTGTCTGCATCCAAGCAGTGGTTGGCATATAGTAGGTGGTATAAAAAGGGTAAAATGAATAATGATCAGTTTGTTTACATGAGGAATATAGGCAGCTCTGGGGAGGAGGCAGTGACCCAAGACGCTGGTCACCTGAGACCTCACTGACCTGGGAGAAGGACAAAAGATCCCTGGAGCAAGCAGGGAATAAAACTCAGGCAATCAGACAATCTGGGTGGGGCAGGCAGTCCAGGCATAGGACTTAGCAAGGCCCTGGACCGTGGGATTGAGTTCAGGCACAAGATCCTGCTTATTAGAAGAACCAATGAGAGTAGACAGGACTCAGCCAAGAGGAAACAGACTTGAGGCTGGTTGCTAGACTGGGGTTGGACTCAAGGGGTGCTAGTGGGGAGAACCATGGGAGGACCCAGGGCATAAAGCTTGAGTGGAACCAGGCTTAGTGTTTGCCCTAATTTGGGCAGGTTGGCTTAGAGCAGTGATGGCGAACCTATGACACGCGTGTCAGAGGTGACACGCAAACTCTTTTTTTTGGTTGATTTTTCTTTGTTAAATGGCATTTAAATATATAAAATAAATATCAAAAATATAAGTCTTTGTTTTACTATGGTTGTAAATATCAAAAAATCTCTATATGTGACACGGCACCAGAGTTAAGTTAGGGTTTTTCAAAATGCTGACACGCCGAGCTCAAAAGGTTCGCCATCACTGGCCTAGAGCCTGAGTTGGAGGTGAACAGCCTCAGCATTCTGATTACAGGGCAGTGGGAACCAGAAGCAAGGCAGGCCATTATAGCTAGCATGGCAGATTTTAAAACGATGCTTCATGGAACATAAAAAACACAGACCATAAAGGAAAGGGCAAAAAAGTGAACGTTAAAACTTAATTTAATTTAATTTTTTTTATTGTCAAAAGACAGCATAAATAAGGAGGGACTCAAACAGATACTTGCACACCCATGTTCTTAGCAGCATTATTCACAATGGCCAAAACACTTTCCAGGTAGAAACAACCCAAGTGTCCATCAATGGATAAGTGGATAAACAATGGATATAATATTATTCAGCCTTGAAAAGGAATGAGCTGGGGGGAGGGGCAGTGGGGAGTTGTATTTTTCTTGTTTATTTTTTATTTTTTTATTTTAAAGGGAGAGGGAGTGAGAGCTAGAAACATCAATGATGAAAGAGAATCATTGACTGCTGCCTCCTGCAAGCCCCACACCGGGGATCGAGCCTGCAACCCGGGTATGTGCCCTGACCAGGAATTGAACTGTGACCTCCTGGTTCATAGGACGACCCTCAACCACTGAGCAACCTCAGCCAGGTGGGAGTTGTTGTTAATGATAAAAAGTTTGGCAAGGTGAAAAGAGTTCTGCAGATGGATGGTGGTGATGGTAGCACAACAGTGTGAGTCTACTTAGTTCCACTCAAGTATAAGTGTTAAAAAATAAATAAATAGAAGTGGATAAGATTTAAATTTTATGTTATATATTATACCACAATTAAAATAAAAGGAAGAACCTTCTTACACATGCTACTACAATGTGAATGAAACTTGAAGACATTGTGCTAAGTGAAACAAACTAGTCACAAAAAGACAAATAGTGTATGATTCCACTTATATTGAGTACCTAGAATAGTCAAGTTCATAGAGACAGAGAGTAGAATGGTGGATGCCAGGAGCTGAGGGGTGTGGGGGTTGGAGAGTTAGTGTGTAATGGGTACAGCTTCAGTTTGGGAAGATAAAAAAGTTCTGGAAATGGTTAATACTGATAATTGCATAACATTGTGAATATATTATAGTCTTTGAATTGTATACTAAAAATCATTGAAATGGTAAATTTTATGTAGTATGTATATTTTACCAAAATAAAATTTAAAAAGACAGCCTAAACAGGGAAAAGACAAGGTACAGACTAGGAGAAGATATATAAGTTTTTTTTAACTATATACATTTCTTTACCCTGCCTGGAAACATGAGGTGTCTAGATCAGAGAAAAACCAAGTATTTGTTCACATATTGGTCTTACTGCCAATTCCCAATAGGCAACAGAGCTAGGGCCAGATGTACCCTGCAGGTAAGGGCTTGTGACACAGGGAAGAGCTCTAAAACGGGATCTCAGAGCATGCAAAGATGCTGCCGCACACTGGCCCGCACCCTCTGGAGGGGGAGGGAGAGACCTTTGCTCTCCAATGGAAAGGAATCCACTCTGGGGAGAGGAGAGCAAGGTCTCTAGGCTTTTATAACCATTTGGAATGTAAACAAAGGGCTCTGGGCCTGGGGAGAAAGGAGGCATTCTCTATCTTTGTAGCATGTCTCTGTCTGTTGCTCTGAAAGGCCTGGACAGGGCAGGAACACAGAAATCCAGGGATGATTGCCTTCCAGCAACATTGGCAACTTATACAACCAAAGAAGGATTCAGATGCATTTAACTAATTACTACAAATGAACGAGAGACAACAAGCAAGCCCATTTAAAAAAATGGATAAAAGAATGTAAATTGACAATTTTGAGAAGAGGAATACCAAGTGACCAATAGCTTATGAAACACTTATGAGACGTACTAGTAATTAGGAACATTCAAATTAAAATGGGCACCAGTCACATACTGAAATATTTCCCAATATAGTCAGGCTGTAGGAATTCGTGAAGAGAATGAAAGTATGATGTCACTTGCATGAAATGTCCAGAATAGATAGGCAAGTCTATAGGAACAGAAAGTAGATCAGTGCTTGCTTAGGGCTAGGAATAGGAAAGGGGAAGAGAATAGAGTGATAGCTAAGAGGAGCTGAATTTCTTTCTGAGGTAATGAAAATATTCTACAGTTGATTGTGGTGATGGAGGCACAACTCTGAATGTACTAAAAGCCATTGAATAGTACACTTTATTTATTTTTTAAAAATATATTTTATTGATTTTTTTTACAGAGAGGAAGGGAGAGGGACAGAGAGTTAGAAACATCCATGAGAGAGAAACATCGATCAGCTGCCTCCTGCACGCCCCCTACTGGGGATGTTCCCGCAACCAAGGTACATGCCCTTGACCGGAATCGAACCTGGGACCTTTCAGTCTGCAGGCCGACGCTCTATCCTCTGAGCCACACCGGTTAGGGTGAATAGTACACTTTGAATGGCTGAATTGTATGGTGTAGGGATTATATCTCAAGGCTGTTTTAAAAAGGCAATGGGGATATCATTTCCTTCCTACAAGAAAGTAAAAAGTCTGACTATTCTATATGTTGGCAAAGATGTGGAGAGATAGGAGTCTCCCACAACTGGTGAAAGTGTAAGTTGGTCGCCTTAGAATGAGCAAATTAGCAGCATCCAGGAAAGATATGCCTACGTGTGTCCCAACAATTTCACTCCTAGGTAAAGAATTTAG
>NW_005871698.1:100155-136795 GCF_000147115.1 Myotis lucifugus | reverse complement strand
CCCTTTTTGTTTTTTTATTAGATAGACTAGAGCCTGCACACAAAATTCATGCACAGGTACGGTCCCTAGGCCTGGCCTGTGATCAGGGCCATCTTTCCCAGCTGCCTGCAGCTTCTCCGCCCCCTGCCACCATCCAACCCCGGTTCCCGATTCGCCACTGGGTGATCGGTGCTTGACGGCCGGGGGAAGGCACCAAGAGGTCAGTTGTTCCTGCTCGCTCACTGGCCCAGGCCCCGCAGCAGGTGGCCAGCAGGCAATCGGAGCCTGCCAGCCTGGGAAAGGGACCAAGAGGTGGTCAGTGCACCTCATAGTGACCGGTGCAATGGTCATTCTGCTATTAGGGTCAATTTGCATATTACCTTTTTATTATATAGGATAGAGGACTGGTGCACAGGTGGAGGCTGGCTGGCCTTCCTTGAAGGGGGTCCAGGATTGGAGTGGGGGGAAACTGCTGGGGGTCAGGACCGCCAGGGCAGGGGCTGCGGGGTTTGCAGCCTGGCCCCACCCCTGGTCAGGGTGGGGGTCCCCACTGGGATGGGGCGGCCTGGGCGAGGGGCCTGGGGCAGTTTGCAAGCTGGCCACACCCCAATCGGGGTCGGGGTCCCCGCTGGGGGGAGGGGCAGCTTGGGCGAGGGGCCGCCGGGGGTTTGCAGGCTGGCCACGCCCCCTGATTGGGGTGGGAGTAGCAGGGTGTCCTGGGTGAGGGGCCAGGCCAGCCACCCCCCAGGCTTTGTCAGGAAGGACCTCTGGAAGATGTCCAGTCTAATTAGCATATTACCCTTTTATTAGTATAGATAGATTGTGGCCCAGAGCCTCAACTGCCTTTTATAGGGTGACAGGCTGGAAGACTTAAACAATGAGACTGCTTGGATGACTCTGGCATTCCGTGGGTGTTGAGAAGCCACCGCTGGTTATCAGTGTTGCCATGACAATGGTGGGGACCATGAATTACATGCTGGGGGTGAAAGGTCGTGTCAGACTGATAAATGTATGTAGTAAAACCTCTTCTGTGCCTGGACTATGTACTTGACAGGCATTGGATGGTTGGTTTGAAAGTAGTTTCTCTTTTCACCCCACATGACCTCCTGTTAAGTTTACTCTCTTTTTAGTCTAATGTGCTGGAATGTTGCTTAGCAAACAATTATACCTGGTACTACTCCTTAAAGGAGCACGTCTATTAACTATGTGAAGTGCCATCAGAGATAGTACCATGTCCCAGTTTGCATAGTCTTTAAACAAAACAACCACAACTTTCGTGCCTCCTTCCAGTGCTGTGTTATGCTAACATGAGCACGGTTTGCAAATTAGACTCTAAAGAGTCAGAATGATTAAACTCAGAATAATTAAAGACTCAGAATAATTAAGCGCCAGAAAGCTGCGCTAAGAGAAGGAATGGGCAGGCTCCAAGTGCTACATGTCTACAGGAGGCTTTCTCTGTCCGGCCACTTGCCACTCTGAGTGTGGGCCTTGGGCCCCCATCAGCAGCTGAGAGTGTATTAGAAATTCAGAGTCTCAGGCCCCACCCAGACATATTGGATCAGCTCCTGCATTTTAATAAGACCCCCCGGTGATTTTTCTGCACATGAAAGTTTGGGAAACACTCAGTCTTGTAGCCCGAGACTGACAAGAAATAGAGCTTTCAGAAAAAGAGAGACTCTGGGGGAGTTCTGGAGGAAAAGAGTTTTAAAAGCCACAAGATTTCTAAAAAATGCTCTGGGCTGTCCCAAAGTACCAAGTTGCTATTTGTGGATGATATTTTGTGCAAAGTTGTTATTTCCTTTCCCCATCCATTGAAAATATGAAAGTAGCAGGGGGAAAAAAGGGTGGGAGAAGTTTAAAAATAACATGGAAGTCCGAGAGTTTTCATAGGACCATTTTCTTGTGTGATATTCAGCTCGACTGTGACCCCCATTGTGCCTTAATCTCTCCAACTTTGAACTAGTTTCCTGCATATCCCAGGCCTGCATGAGACTTCATAGTCAGTGCTTTTAAGGACTTTGAGGTGCTCAGATGAAAGACGCGGCCCAGGCAGAGGTGTTATTGGCGCCATGCAGTAAGGGCCAAGTGGGCTCCTGATTCAGCAGCCTTCCTGACTCGGGGCACAGTGTGCCCACTTTCATCTAAGTCCCCGGCTTCTCTGGAGGAAAGGACAGGGAGGAACTGTGGGTGGGATGAGGGAGATAAAGCAGCTTGTGTGTGGATGAGTCACAGAGAGCCTCATTTGTGGTTGCAGGTCCATTCATTACTCACTGGCTGGCACTCCCACTGATGGCTGAGGGAGCCCAAGTTTCTCCCTGCACTTTGGTGATGTGCCGGGGACTGGGATCCTTGTACCTGTCTGCTGTGATAGGGATAATTACAGAATGACAGTATTAAACAGCAGGTTGGTCGTCACACACATGCCAACACATAGTGATGAATGAAGGTGAGTAAATGGTTCCGACTCTCACATATCTGTAAATGAGTGCCTCTCACAGAATCTCCTTGAAGAAGAGATTGCAAATGGGTAGCTCCCGCAGCAAAACATATCTCAAGTGTGCCTGGCTTTACTAGTAAGTAATTCAATATGCATGAACTTGAGTTTCCGGAACAGGTTAGTTAGGGGGAAGAGGTGTGACTCCTCACATCACACAAGAACTTTTTGCTTTACAAAGGGACTCATCTACGGGCTCTATTTTTTTTTTTTTTTTTACTGTGAAGAATACAATAACATAAAACCATCTTAACCATTTTAAGTGTGCAGTTCAGTGGCATTAAGTACATTCACATTGGTGTGCAACTATCACCACCATCCATCTCCAGAACTTTTTCATCTTTTCAAACTGAAGCTCTGTTTCCATTAAACACTAACTCCCCAATCCTTCCTCCTCCAGCCCCATTGCAAGCACCATTTCTACTTTGTGTCTGTATGAATTTGACTTTCTAAGTACCACATATGAGTGGAATCATACAGTATTTGTCTTTTTGTGGCTGGCTTATTTCACTTAACATAATGTCCTCACGTTTCATCCATGTTGTAATATGTGTCAACATTTCCTTCCTTTTTAAGGTGAAATAATATTATACTCAAATTTTTTGAGCACCTATCTACTATGTGCTAGCACTGTGCAGGTAATACAAAGACAAACAAGGTAAACCTGTGTCTGCCTCCCAGCACTTACACTCACTTGACAGTCCAGGCAAGTACAAAGGCAGTCACAATTACTGTGCAAGTGCTAAGATGATACAGAGCATTCTTGGAGCGTATATATCAGGAGCATGTTCCAAGATCTTCAGAGCTTCAGAAAGACTTTCTGAAAATCTCCCTAAAAATGATGTCTAACCTAAGACTTGAAGAAGGAGCAGAAGATGGCCAGGTGACAGAAAGGGTAGAGAGACTTCCAGGTACATGGAATAGTAGATGTAACTACCCAGAGGTTAGAGATATCAGAGATTTCTGAATAAATGAAAAGCAGTTAGGTATGACTGGACCATAGGAATTAATGATACCATTGCAATTAACCTAGCTATTAATAACAGAAAAGGAGTAAAGGGAGAAGCCAGTCATTATAGGCATGTCATTTGGACAGCTTCACCAGAAAGCTACAACTTTATACTCCCTAGTGATCCAACAAAGGGAAGATTGACACATGCCCAGTAAAGTTGGGGGGACTAGTGAAGGTCCTTGCTGTCCATCACACCTGGGGGCAGATGGTTGGCCAGAATGGGTGTGACCACCATGAAGATGTGGGATACTTAATTTCCTGAAAAAGAACTTCTCTCCGTTGATTCCTTTCACCTTGGCTCATGGCTCACACTTGGCTTCCTGGCATTCTCCCATGTGGCCCATAGCTATGTGGACCCCCACACATAATGGACTAATAGATTGTAACTAGCCCGATGCTGAACTGGACCCAGCTGCAACATGGAACAGGAACTCTGGATTCTGACTCTGCTTCCAGCTTTACTGAAACCCCAGCTACACTCCTTCTATGACTGGACTAAGGGAAATGCGACTTTAGAAACACAGGGATGTAATTCCATGGAAATAAAGCTTTTGACCATATCTCACCCTCCCATGGGGGCCTCAAGAAATGCTTATTCTAGCAGTACCCCTAAGAACTCCACTTCTACTGATAATACTATGAAGGGACGAGGGCCTCTGAAGGAGGGTGGTTCCCCTTATTATTAGAGAAATGGGAAGTTACAGAGAGAGCTTCCCATTCAGATGGACATCTTGGAAAGATCACAGTCTGGAGAACAATTGGCTAAATAGTAAAAAGGTAGAATCAGCAGGACTTGGTGAACCATTAGATCTAGGGTTGTAGAAGAGCATGGAATCTCCTAAATTTCTGACTTGGGTTCCATAAAACAATAAAAGAACGGGAGGTTTGGGTGGGAAGATATAAGTTCCATTTGGACATGCTGATTTTGAGAGACATTTAAGTGCAATTATTCAGTAAGCAGTTGATAATCCCCTCACAGATGGCATGCAGGATCTATAGATGCTGCAGAAATCATGGGAATGGGTGAGACCAGAGAGGTGAGTCTCAGGGTAAAGACATACGAGAGCTGAGGAGTAAACCCAGGGAATTCTAACATTTACAGCTCAGGCAGAGAAGGACTCTGAAGAAGAGGCTGTAAGGGAAGCCAGGGTGTGAGCAGAACCAGACGCAGGAATCATGTACTACAAAGACAGAGTCTCAAGGAGGGCGAGGTCAAGTGTGTCAAATGTTTTAGGGAGGTTAGGTAAAACAATGATTAACAATTATCCTAGAGCTTGGCAAGAATGGTTTCAGAGGAGAGATGGAGGTGGAGCAGACCGCAGTAGTTGGAACGGTGGGAGGTGAGAAGAGGCTGTGAGTCAATGAAGGAGGAGGCCAGTGTGTCCTTGGTGGTAGAGCAAAGTCTACGTCAACCAGGGGAGATTAGTGGAAGCCGCAGTCATGAAAGCAGATTAAGTCCATGGCTGCAGGAGGACAGGCTAGTAGTCAAGAAGGTGAGAGCCAATGTGGGAACAGAGATGTTGAAATGATTAAAGACGAGTGATTCTGGCTGATAAAGGATGCAGAGCCACCGACCGCATTTATTACTGTTGCTATTTTTAACTTCAAGCTTTGAGTGTATTCCCCCAGACAGGGAGCAAGAGTTGGATAAATGTTATTTAAACATTCATTGGACATTTTTGAGCACTTATTATGGGCCATGTGCTGGCATTACAAATATGTTCCTGCACTCTAGTATCCCATGTCTTTGGAAATACCTGCATTTTAAAAAGGCAAAGTAAAACTCTATTTTCCAAAGCATCAAAAACAACAAAGGATGTACGTTTTAATAAAGTTTTACTTGATTTTGTTATATTGGTGCATAGTTGCATGGAGTTTTGCCTTTACAGTTCACATTCCCAGTGCCTAAGGGGGGTCAGACAACACTGAAGGCAAATAGTCAAAATTTGAACCTAGAGTCCTGTATAAGTCAGGTCCCAGCTGAGGAACTTAGGGTCAGGGTGGATGGAGAAACAGACCACGAGGGAGGGACCAGAGGACCCAGGCTGGTGGCATTGTGGGACAAGCTCATGACCAAATGTAAGTGGTCTTATCCCATGTGGGTATAGATTAAGAATAGGAAATTGCTTTTGATGTATTTGCTATGTAACTTTTTTTTTGGGGGGGGGGAGTGATTATACATAAAAACACTAAAGGAAAATACAACAAAAATGTTAACAGTGATTATCTCTTGGTGGAGGGATTATGGATGATTTGATTTTCTTCTTCATAACTTTTTATATTTTAAATGAATAGTATTAATTTTATGATCTGAAAACAGTGATATTTTTAAAACAAAAAGAAAATATCAAAAAGAATCAAGATGATAACATTGTTTCATTCAAAAATGGTGGAAAATAGAGTATTGGTAGGAGAAATACTCAGAAATAACACTGGAAACTCAGGGGTCACATGCCATGCTTAACTGTGTCCTGACCTCGTGCTGGTCCTAGGCATTTTCTTTAATCGATTTATCACAGAATTGAGGACTAGCAGCTCTGACCATGTGATTGTGTGCCAACCCCTGCTCATGTTTCCTCTAGAAGAGGGAAGTGACCTGCTGAGGCTCATACAGTTATTCTGTTATGTGATCATGCAATTTTGTCTTGAAATTCTTAGGTACAAAGTGGGGTATGAGGGTAAATAAATATTGAGAGTTATAATTCTTAATTGTAGCATTTTTATTCATGAAAAAAGGTTGTCTCTCCGAAGGACTTGTATGCATGCATATAAGCATAACCAATGGACATAAGACACTGCGGGGTAGGGGAGGCCGGGGGATTGTTAAGGGCGGGGAAAAAAGGAGACATATGTAATACTCTTTATAATACTTTAAGCAATAAAAAAAAAGAAAAAAAAAGGTTGTTTCTGATGAGAGTGTGACATATTCTAAAACAAAGGTCACCACTAACTGAAATAGAGTTTTTGAGTTTAATTCATTGATAGGAGGGAGGTTATTCTTTTAAAAAGACATGCATGACTATTCTTAAATTCAATTTTCATGAATATCTGTCAATAGGTAGGGAGAGATGGAAATAGAATTTTGAGTATATACCCTTGTTTTAAATACAATTTCTCTTTATTAGCCTCATGGGAAGGGGACCAGCTTTTCTTTGTACCAAATCTCTTTTTTAAAAAAGTGAAGTGTGGGTCCTACAAGTTGTTGCTTGTATTGGCAGGTGAATGAAAATGCTGCCACTGGTGGAGAAGAGAAGCTTGCTGCTTTCCACACCTATTCCTGAATAGCAAGAAAGAAGCCCTACCCAGAAGCTGGAGGGAATCCAGAAGATGTGGACAAACCCACAGCTTCTCCCTTGAGAGAGAGGTGTGTCCACTCATTTCTCAGGTCTACTGAAGCCTTGAGAAATTAATTGAGGGATTGCTTGCCTTGGAGGCCTTTCACCTAAGCAGGCTCAGCCCTGATCTGCAGCGTTCAGACTGTCAAATAGGCACACCTGGGCACCGCGGTATGTGACATTCCAAAAACACAGCTGCTGACCTAGGACTCTGTACCAGGGGTGGGCAAACTTTTTGACTCGAGGGCCACAATGGGTTCTTAAACTGGACCGGAGGGCTGGAACAAAAGCATGGATGGAGTGTTTGTGTGAACTAATGTAAATTCAAAGTAAACATCATTACATAAAAGGGTACGGTCTTTTTTTTTTTTTGTTTTGTTTTATTCATTTCAAATGGGCTGGATCCTGCGTAGTTTGCCCACGGCTGCCGTAGACCCTCTCAGCCCTTTAGGGCCCAAGCAACCCAATAGGGGACAGCTCTGGGCGGGCCTTTCTTTCCTTGTCAGGTCCTCAAAATACATTACACTGAATGGTCACAGCTGAATTTGAGAAATTACTGGCATAACTCTCAGTTTAATTCTATAGATGGAAAACAAATTATCCTTCTATGAAACAAAAATCTGAGTTCAAACCTATTTAGAATTTTTTAGTGCCCCTGGGGTCAACCTAAAAATGCCACTGCTTTTTCTTCCAATGCAGATGTCCATCAGGGTGTTGTAATGGGGTTTTCTTCCAATGGACCCAGTTTGACAAATCTGGTAACAGAGAGGAAAATATTGATAAAGTATTGGTAGGAAATCTTGGTAAAATATTCTAGATATTTGGTGCACCTGTAGCCTCATTTGCCTAAGTGAAATAAAGCAAAGCTCTAGTTAGTATGGATTTTGGGGGGTACATTTTTGGCATTAGGATAGATGATTATTTAGCTCCTATATTTAGATCTATGAATAAGTTTTTGTGTGTAGTGTGTGGTAAAGGCTATAATTTTTTTCCTTTGGCATCTTTGTTGAAAACCAATTGATTATAAATATCAGGGCTTATTTTTGGACGTTCTATGCTTATGTCAAAATAAGATTGTCTTAAGTACTATAGCTTTATAGTAAATTTTGAAATCAGATAGCATAAGTTTTCCAGCTTTGCTCTTTTAAAAATATTTTGACTTTTCTAGGTTTTTTTGTATTTCTAAATATGATTTTCATAGGGTTTGTTTGGAATCTCTAGATCAAATTGTGAGAATTGCCTTCTTAACAATACTGAGCCTTCTAATTGATGTGCATGGTATGTCTCTCCATTTATTCAGCTTTTCAGGTAAATATCTTATCAACATTTTGTGGGTTTTAGTTCATAGCACTTATACTTCATTTGTTAAATTTGTTCCCAAGTATTTTGTGTTTCTTCTTATGCTATTGTGAATGGAATTGCCTTTTAATTTCACCTTTTATTTTTTGTTGTTAATATATTGAAATACAGTTAATTTTGTATATTGGTTTGTGTCCTGTGGCATTGCTGATCGGCTTTATTCATTCTAGTAAGTTTTTGGAGACTCCTTAGAATTTTCTACATGTTGTCTGCGAATAAAGGCAGTTTTACTTCTTCCTTTCCAATCTGTATACCTTTTATTTATTTTTCTTGCAATATTTCACTAGCTAGAGACTGTAGGACAGTGGTGAGAACACTTCTCAGTCTTACAGGAAAAGTATTAATTCCCTCACTATTGTATTTACTTACTTTTATTTTTTAATTGTAGTGAATTATAAAATTTTATAACACAAAATTTATCCACTTTAACTTTTTAAAAAATTCTCACCTAAAGACATGCTTATCACTGAATACCAAGAACCTACAACCAAGATTACTTTATCCAGCAAAGCTATCATTCAGAATTGAAGGTCAGATAAAGAGCTTCACAGATAAGGAAAAGCTAAAGGAGTTCATCACCACTAAACCAGTATTATACAAAATGCTGAAAGGTATCCTTTAAGAAGAGGAAGAAGAAAAAGGTAAAGATACAAATTGTGAACAACAAACATGCATCTATCAACAAGTGAATCTAAGAATCAAGTGAATAAATAATCTGATGTACAGAATGAACTGGTGATTATAATGAATCAGGGACATAGAAAGGGAATGGACTGACTATTCTTGGGGGGGAAAGGGGAATGGGAGATGCGGGAAGAAACTGGACAATAATCGTGCACCTATGGATGAGGACAGTGGGTGGGGAGTGAGGGCGGAGGGTGGGGCGGGAACTGGGAGGAGAGGAGTTATGGGGGGGGAAAAAAGAGGAACAAATGTAATCTGAACAATAAATAAATAAAAGACATGCTTATGATTTTTAGAGAGAGGGTAAAAAGAGAGAGAGAGAGAGAGAGAGAGAGAGAGAGAGAGAGAGAAACATCAATGTGAGAGAGAATATCGATTGGTTGTCTTCCATACATGCCACAACTAGGGATTAATCACACAACCTTTTGGCATATAGGACGACACTCCAACCTACTGAGCCACACTGGCCAGGATCACTTTAATCATTTTTAACTGTACAGTTCACTGGCATTAACTACATTCACATTGTTTGGTACCCATTACCACCATCCATCTCAAGAACTCTTTCCATCTTCCCAAACTGAAATTCTTTACCATAAACAACAACTCCTCATTCCTCTCCCCCATCTCCATCCCTGGCAACCGCCATTTTGCTTTCTGCCCCTATGAATTAAACTATTCTAGGTTCTGCATATTAAGTGAAATCATATAGTATTTATTCGTCTGTGACTGGTTTATTTCACTTAGTATAATGTCTTTAAGATTCATCTATGTTGTAACATGTGTTGGAATTTTCTACCTTTTAAAGACTGAATAATATTCTATTGTATGAACAGTCTTTCACTAATAAGTAAAATGTTCTTTGAGTAAACTTCCTTTTCTTCTTAGTTTATTGAGAGATTGTATCATGAATGTAAATTTGATTTTGGAAATATTTTTTTGCAGCTATTGAGATGGCCATGTGGTTTTGTCCTTTTTTCTATTAATAGTGAATTATATTAGTTGAATTTTGGGTGTTAAGACACCCAAAACAACTGTGCATTCTGGGATAAATTTCACTTGGTTATGGTGTATAATCCTATGCTTTTTTTCTAAGAGATATGGATGTGGATATCCAGTTGTCCTAGCTGCTATTGATGGCGAATCTATGACACGTGTGTCAGAGGTGACACGTGAACTCATTTTTTTGGTTGATTTTTCTTTGTTAAATGGCATTTAAATATATAAAATAAATATCAAAAATATAAGTCTTTGTTTTACTGTTGTTGCAAATATCAAAAAATTTCTAGATGTGACACAGCACCAGAGTTAAGTTAGGGTTTTTCAAAATGCTGACACACCGAGCTCAAAAGGTTCGCCATCACTGTCCTAGCATCATTGTTGAAAAGCCTGTTCTTTTCCCATCAAATGATCTCAGCACCCTTGTTAAAGCAATTGACTGTAAGTGTAAGGGTTTATTTCTGGACTCTCAATTCTTTTTTTTTTTTTTTTAGGTAGATGAGGGCTACTTTATTGAATGATTGATCCATGTGATTACCAAGGCCACTATGGTTTTAGAGAGAAAGGAAGGGAGAGGGATAGAGAGATGAAAACATTGATGATGGAGAAACATCGATAGGCTGCTCCCTGCCTACCCCCACTGGGGATTGAGCCCATAACTTGGGCATGTGCCCTGACTGGGAATCAAACCATGATCCCCTGGTTCATAGGTTGACACTCAACCACTGAACCACACTAGCTGGGTGCCAATTCCTTGGTCTCTTATTCCTTGGACAGAGTATTAATGATTTCCTGCTTCTTGGCCTGGAGCTGCTCTTCACTTGTGGATGTGTTCTATGAGCATCCACTTGTTTTTGAACACATTACCTTTCACTTTCAGTTGCAGTGGTTCTCAACCTGTGGGTCGCGACCCCTTTGGCGGTTGAACGACCCTTTCACAGGGGTCGCCTAAGACCATCCTGCATATCAGATATTTACATTACAATTCATAACAGTAGCAACATTACAGTTATGAAGTAGCAATGGAAATAATTTTATGGTTGGGTCATAACATGAGGAACTGTATTTAAAGGGCCAGAAGGTTGAGAACCACTGAGTTATAGGCTGTGGTACCTGTGGCAGTAAATTTTAGATTCATGGTACTTTCTGAGTAACTGGTGAAGAATCCTCATCCTCCACATCCAGTTACCTTTTCAGGCATTCGAGCATTGGCAGTACCCTTCTGCCCACGTGCCTGCCCTTACTGTGAGTCAAGGAGTTTTTCTGGCATCGAGCCCAGGAATGGACAGTCACAGGCCTCCGGATGATCAGCCCATCTTTGATCCGCTTCTGAATCTGCTGACGGGAGTTGGCCTTGATGATTTCATTGGTCCCATTGGGGTCTAACCAAACCTTTTTGCCACAGCAGTGAAAGGAAAGAACTCTGAACTCTTAATTCTGATCCCTTGATCTATATGTCTTCCTTATGCCACAACACACTGTCTTGATTACTATAGCTTTACAGTAAATTTTTAAATCAGCAACTATGAGTTTTCCAACTTTGTTCTTTTTCAGTACTGTTTTGGCTAGTCAGTGTCTTGTAATTCCTGAAGTCCTTTCTTTTGGTTTGTTAATCCTCACCCGAGGATATTTTTGCCATTGATTTTTAGAGAGAGTGGAAGGGAGGCGGGAGGGGAGAGAGAGAGAGAGAGAGAGAGAGAGAGAGAGAGAGATTGCCTCCTGCAGGTCCCCCCACAGGGGCCAGGGATTGAACCTGCAACCCAGGTACATGCTCTTGACCAGGCATGAAACCCGAGACCCTTCAGTGTGTGAGCTGATGCTCTAACTACTGAGCAACTGTGGCCAGGGCTCCAGGAATCTAATGAAGTCCTTTTTAACCTCACCTCACCTGGGAAGAATTGCCTTCACTCAGTTGTGATTTAGGGTCATGCACTATGCCAGTGGCACTTCAGGTTGGCAATACATAAGAATCACCTGAGGACCTTTTGAAGAACGGTGGATAATTGAGGTCCATCCAAAACCAGTTAAATCAGCACCCCTGGGCTGTGAGGCCTGAGTACTGGTAGAACTGTCCAGTTGAGCTCAGCTCAATTTGCTGACCCTCAGAATAATGAGCAAATAAAATGGTGTTTGTTTTAAGTTTTGGGGTGAGTTGTTACACAGCAATAGATAACAGATATGAAATGTGTATCCCAGCTTGAGAACCTTTAACCTTTACTAGAGAGTTTTACTTTACTTACTATTTTTGCTATGGGAATGAATGATTGGCATAGTGTCTACTTGCTCACAAGGTAGGGAGATTAGAAGCTAATGTGAACTGTATATGAATTATATATTTTGGAACTAAGTGTTCAGAAAAGCTCAGCTTCCCCTTGATAGGGGGTTTTATAATCTGATAGAGCACTTGAATTAATCTGAAAAAAATCATATTATTTTAAGTTTTAGAACACAGATACTGTACTTATGTGAATAGGGGGTTAAGTTTTTCTTAAGTTTCCTTCTCAAGGCCTGTGTGAAGCGATTGAGGAGGTGACTCAGCTGTGAATCCAGCAAGCAGAAGCGATAAGCATGGTCAGACCTACCCACTAGGAATCAAAAACATCATCTCATCAACATTATCTCATCAAAGGACAACAGCTGACGCCTGCGGACCCTCAGGACAGCACATAGCTGCATTCCATTCCCGGACTCACCCTAGCCCTTTCCCTTTTATAATCCTGTCCCCTGCACCTTGCTGTAAGGCAGGATTTGAATACTTGTAAGCCCCCTGTCTTCTTGGTTGGCTAGCCTTCTCAATAAACACCTTATATGATTCAATCCTGCCTTCGGTATTGGGCAGCCGGAGCCCAATTGGGGGTTCCTGGTAACACCCCAAGGACGTTTCTTTTTCTTTCTAACAATTAGAGCTATATGACTGACTATGTTTTCCTTTTTAGTTTGGCTGCTAGTAAGCAAAAAGTAAAAATTGAGGCTTAATTATAGCAACTATATAATTTCTTATAGCCTGCATGCTTATGTTTTTTCTCCCTTTTCGGTTATTAACCTTTATTTTAACAACTAATGTTTGTTATATTTTATTCTTATTTGTATATAGTCATGTTATTTTATGTATCTTTGAGCCAAATTTCTTTAAATCCCAAGCCTAATATAGTGCGCAGAACTTTCTGTTCTCTACCAATATATGTTTGATTACTGAAATAAGGCATGATAACTGGCTGGGATGGGAGGGCAAGAAAAACTAGGCAAACTCGTTGAAAAGCTAGGTAAACAAGTTGAAAAACTTTATCAACTTGATCAGGGACGGGGATCCATTGGGGCCCAGCTCCCATTTATCAATCATCTGCTGTGCTAGATACTTGCCTAGACCATTGTGCTCAAAACTGGGCTGGGTGAGGGTGGCTGCTAGAGTTCCCAGGAACATGGACTTCGTGATTATATTCACACCTGTAAAAAGGGTTGAACCAGCCTCCCTCACAGGAATGTTGAGATTAAATGAGATTATATACTTAGAGCACCTGCCACAGAGTCAAGCACATGGTGTGTTTATAAATATCTTCCATCCTCATCCCCTTCCTCAATTGGATGCTGCGATAACTTGCTAAAATTATATTTACTTTACAAAAATAATATAATTTGTTGAATGTTCAAATGAACTTTGCCATGTCTTGATCAGAGGGACTTTCTCATCTCTCCTTGGTGGGGGGTCAGGGGAGGAAACGGAGTGAGAGGCTGAGCTCCCCTCATGGCTCATGATAAACACGAGACACCTATGTGTGGAAACACCACTCCAAGGGCTTGGGTGGCAGGAACATTTTGATGCTGGAAGTCACTAAAAGAGAAAATAGACCCGAGGCAGGGGAGCAGGTGTGCAATCAGAAATGTCAGCAGCAGCCATTCTTAGAGAATGGGGAATACCCCCGCTGCAGGGGGCTTGACTCTGTTGCCTAAAAAAAGGTAAGTTCTCCAGCCTGATGCTCTTCATTGTGCAGCATGTCCTACCTGCTACCTGCTGGAGCCCTTGCTCTGCCTCCACGCCTTCTCAGTCTGGACCCAGGTCACCCACATTCGAACAGCATTACTCAGCCCATTGGAAATTGCCCTCATAGCATCCACTTCTGAACTGTCCTTGTTCTGCCTGGCTTGCTTGTGATAAACTGACACTTTTTAAAAGCTGGCGATGGGAGTGGCAAGAAGATTCTTTTGATGCTATTCTGAAGAATGTTGTTGAGCTTTAAGATTCTTGGTTCACCCAGCCGACGTGGCTCCGTGGTTGAGCACCGACCTTTGAACCAGGAGGTCCTGGCTCCATTCCCAGTCAAGACAAATGCCTGGATTTCGGGCTCGATCCCCAGTGCCAGGGTGTGTGTGTGTGTGTGTGTGTGTGTGTGTGTGTGTGTGTGCGCGTGCTGATCAATTATTCCCTCTCATCATTGATGTTTCTATCTCTCTCCCCCTTTCCTTTCCTCTCTGAAATCAATAAAAATATATTTTAAAGAAAAAATCTTGGATCAATTGTTCCTTAGGATTTTAAAGAAAAATTCTTGGATCAATTGTTCCTTAGGACTGCTCCTTCCACCTCAATCACATTTTACAATCCAATAACCCAATTTATGTTGTGTATTTTAAGATGAAGATGAATGACCTGTCCAGTGGCTTCCTTTATTGAGGAGGATAAAAACAGAACTCTCAGGCCTTCCTCTACCTTCAGTCCTACATTTTCAGTCTCATCTCCCCTTAATTCACCTGCCCCCCAACTCACTGCAATACAAATCTACAAGGAGCTGTCACAAACCCACCACTTTCTTGTGCTGTTGTACATTCTGTTCACTCTTCCTGGAATGTCATCCTGACTTTGGCATGTCATTCAGATGCCTATTCATTCTTTAATATTCACTTTTTATTTTTGCCATGAAGACTATCACTACCCTCCAACCTCTACTCACTCCTTTTTTGTGTGCCTTTATCAGACTTTTATTTTAATGATTTACTTATATGCTGGTCTCTGTGACTTAAACTGTGAGTTCCTTGAAAATAAAATCTCTAGATTTTGTATTTCCAACACTATGACCATCCTTGTACATGTAGGTATGATAAACGTTTTTGCAATTTTATGTTAGAAGAAAAAAATTCATGAGGGGAATTTCTGAATTTATTGTACCCCAACAGATTAACAATTTACTGGTAGGGTTATTCCCAGCTTAGTTATTGGGTAGAATGAAAATTACACCCTTTTGGAACACTCCCAGAAAAGCTAGTAAATTTTCTCAAAGTCTTTGTTTATCTATAGGATGGCATTATGCCATAAAATAAATAATTATACATGTGAAGTATATAATATTCTATGTAATTAAGGATGTGATGCTAATTGAATCTATTTCCCTGCAGAGCTGTCTCTTAACTATTAGTGTTTAAGGCCAGCTGTGTGGTGTACTTGCACAGTACAATTGAAGCAGACAAAGCAACCAAAATAAAAGAAAAGCAAGCAAACTAGCCATCATATCAAATCTACCCAAATGTCACCAATACAGAAGTGCATGTCGTTATTAAAGGCTCTTTTTGAATTTTTAACCAGTATAATGTATTCATCACATTTTTTAAATTTGTGCTTTTCCAGAAGCCTACTTCATTCAGGAGGTGTGTATATTTGAGAACATGTTTTATTTGCAGGCAGATCAGTCTTTAATTCAATAGTAGATGCCCTTGAAAATCAATTTCTGATCCACTCAAAGGTTTAAAATTATCCTAATGAAATTACAGAGATTTTCAAAGAGACTTGAAGTAAATAAGGACCATATGTGCTCTCTTAACCCTGTCCTTGTCTGAAACATCAACTTCATTAGTATTCATGAATGTAATTTTTTTCTCCTCACAATCATCTTCTCAAGCACGTTTCTCCATCTCATGGGGAAATGAGGTTCTGTATTTTACAAACACATTTTGAGCATCTACCATGTGCCAAGCACGAGGGAGCACATCAATCTCAATGCCCATGCCATTTTAGAGATGGGTGGGCCACCACTGCACTCTGGACCCAGTGTCCGGCAGCGCTACCCTGGTCCACGTGGTGATCCCTGAACACTCCAGGATGAAGACTTAAAGTCAAATCCCTGTGCGGAGGGAGCATGACTCCATGCAGCTTTCTCTTAAGATTACAGAATTTGTGATAATGTAGAATAGGAAGTAGACATATTTTGTCTTAAAAAGTAAATTAAAAGGGTTATTTTAGTCACAGTGCCTTTTGTTTTCTTCAGAAGAGAGGCTGGAAGATTAAACATCTCCTAGCTAAGCAAGCTTTCAGCACCTGTCAGCTGAGATCATTTTTTAATATTATTCCCATATTTGATATGGGACTTAAACTTCATTATGGCAGAGGAAGTATGTGCCACCAGAATTACAAATTTGGACATAGAAAGTGACTTTAGAGATCATTATCTTGGCACCTTGGGGTCTCCTAATTCCGGGGCTCAGCCTTGCTTCTGCCAAATTTACTGGAGCAAATCTTTCTTGCTTATGATTTTTGTTTTGTATTTAGGCATATATTGGTGTCTAGCACAAAACGTCTTTGGAATAAAAAGCTGGCCAACATCACCCACTCTCCAAATAACTTCCCATTCCATACAGTGCCATATCCACATTGCACTTCACTTTTCCTCCTCACACCTGCCAATTCTCATTTTATTAAAAACATTTTATTATGGTAAAATATATATAATGGAAAATTCATCATTTTAACTACTTTAAGTGAGTAATTCAGCACATTCACAATGTTGTACAAGGATCTCACTATTAATTTGCAAACCTTTTTCACTACCCCAAATAGAAACTCTGTAAGCATTAAGCATAACTCCCCATCCCACTCTTCCCCCAGGCCCTGGTGACCTGTACTACATTTTCTGTGTTTATGAATTTACCTATTATAGATGTTTCATATAAGTAGAATCCCACAATATTTGACTTTTTTGGTCTGGCTTATTTCATTTAGTATAATGTTTTTAAGGTTTAACCATGTTGTATCAGAACTTCATTCTTTTTTATGACTGAATAATATTCTATTGGACATATTTACCACATTTTTTAATCCATTCACCTTTTGATGGACACTTGGATTGTTTTCATCTTTTGGCTATCTATAATAATAAAAGCATAATATGCTAATTAGACAGGATGTCCTTCCAGACGACCTTCTGGACAATGCCCAGGCTGCAAGGGAAGCCCAGGTCCTGGGTGCCAGAGGGAAGCTGGTGCCAGCAGCTGGGGGAAGGAAGGCCTACTCTTGCACGAATTTTGTGCCTTGGGCCTCTAGTTGTAAATAATGCTGCATTAAACATTGATAGACAAGTATCCATTTGGACATTTGTTTTCAATTCTTTTGCATATATGCCTAGGAGAGGAATTGATACATCATTTGGTAATTTCACATTTAGCTTTATATATATACTAGAGGCCCGGTGCACAAAAATTTGTGCACTGGCAGGGGGGGGTGTCCCTCAGCCCCACTTGTGCCCTCTCACAGTCTGGGACCCCTCGGGAGATAACGACATGCTGGCTTAGGCCCGTTCCTGGGTGGCAGAGGGCAGGCCCAATCCCTAGGTGCAGCCCCTGGTCGGGCTCAGAGCAGGGCCGATTGGGGGGTTGGGGCACCGCCCCCTGTCACACTCAAGGCAGGGTCGATGGGGAGGTTGCTGCACCACCCCCTGTCACGCACAGAGCAGGGCCCATCAGGGGGGTTGGGGCACCACCCCCTGTCACCCACAGAGCAGGGCTGACCAGGGGGTTGGGGAGCTCCCCTCTGTCACACTCAGGGCAGGGCCGATGGGGGGTTGAGGCTCCACCTCGTCACACACAGAGCCACAGGGCGATCAGGGGGTTTGGGCTCTGTCCCTGGTCATGCTGCTCCAGGGGCCAGGAGGCCTCGCGGCTCCGCTGATCCCAGTGCTGGGAGGCCTCGCGGCTCTGCTTTACACAGGGGCAGTGAGGCCTCGCTGCTCCGCTGATCCCGGTGCTAGGAGGCCTCGCTGCTCCACTGATCCTGGTGCTGGGAGGCCTTGCTGCTCCGCTGATCCTGGTGCTGGGAGGCTCTGCTGATCCCAGTGCCAGGAGGCCTCGCGGCTCCGCTGATCCCGGGGCGTGAGGCCTCGTGGCTCTGCTGATCCCGGGTTCGGGAGGCCTCACGACTCCACTGATCCCGGGGCGTGAGGCCTCCAGGCTCCACTGATCCTGGTGCTGGGAGGCATATTACCCTTTTACTATATAGGATAGAGGCCTGGTGCATGGGTGGGGGCCGGCTGGTTTGCCCTGAAGGGTGTCCTGGATCAGGGTGGGCGTCCCACTTGGGTGCCTGGCCAGCCTGGATGAGGGTATGATGACTGTTTGCAGCTGGTCACACCCCCTTCAGGGTGGGGGTCCCCACTGGGGTGCCTGGCCAGCCTGGATGAGGGGATGATGGCTGTTTGCATCTGGTCACACCCCCTTCAGGGTGGGGGTCCCCACTGGGGTGCCTGGCCAGTCTGGGTGAGGGGCTGAGGGCCGTTTTCAGGCTGGCGGGCGACTGAAGCTCCAAACCTCTCCTTTTTTTCTTTTCTTTTTTTATTCTTGGATTTATTTACCTTCTATGGCTGTCACTGGAACTGAGAGCCGGCTTTCTCTCTGAGGCTCGGCTCCAGCTCTGAGACCTCGGCTGCTGAAAGCAGGTATCTGGTTTGTTTGGGTTCTATAATCAAAACACTGTTTCAACTCCAGCTCTGAGATCCCGGCTGACTGAAAGCAGGTTTCTGGGTTTTATTTGCTTCTATATTTGTAACAATGTTTCTTCAGTCCATAGGCCGTCGCTCTATCCACTGAGCCAAACCAGCTAGGGCTGTAACAATGTTTCTTTTTTTTTTTTTTTTTTTTATATTTTATTGATTTTTTTTACAGAGAGGAAGGGAGAGAGATAGAGAGTCAGAAACATCGATGAGAGAGAAACATCGATCAGCTGCCTCCTGCACATCTCCCACTGGGGATGTGCCCGCAACCAAGGTACATGCCCTTGACCGGAATCGAACCTGGGACCTTTCAGTCCGCAGGCCGATGCTCTATCCACCGAGCCAAACCGGTTTCGGCTGTAACAATGTTTCTTAAACTGAAAGCTCAGAGGCCGGCAGCGGCAGGCGGGGAACGTTGGCTTCCTCCATCACTGAAGCAAGCAAGCCTCCTGTTCGCTTCAAGCTGCCTGGCTGCCGGCCGCCATCTTGGTTGGCAGTTAATTTGCATATCTCACTGATTAGCCAATGGGAAGGGTAGCGGAGGTATGGCTAATTACCATGTTTCTCTATTATTATATAGGATACACACACACACACACACACACACACACACACACACACACACTAGAGGCCTGGTGCACGAAATTCGTGCATGGGTAGGGTCCCTAGGCCTGGCCAGCAATCAGGGCCGCTGATGGGGGCCTTCTGGCTGCCAGCTGGGGCCTTCCTTCATTCTGCACCGCCCCCTGGTGGTCAATGCACATCATAGCGAGCAATCAAACTCCCAGTTGAACTCCTGTGGGGACATTTTGCATATTAACCTTTTATATATATAGATATACATACATTGATTTCAGAAAGAAAGGGAGAGGAAGAGAGAGATAGAAACATCAATTATGAGAGAGAACCATTGATTGGCTGCCTCCTGCACACCCTCTATTGGGGCTTGAACCTGCAACCTGGGTATTTGCACTGATCAGGAGACAAACCATGACCTCCTGGTTCATGGGTCAATGCTCAACCCCTGAGCCACATTGGCCAAGCTCCATGTTTAGGTTTTTGAGAAAACATCAAACTCTTTTCCACAGTGGTTACATCATTTTACATTCTCACCAGGGTTCTAATTTCTCCACATTTTCACCAACACTTGTTATTTATTTTTTAAAATAATGGCCATCCTAGTAAGTGTGAAGTGGTATTTTATTGTGGTTTTGATTTGGATTTCCCTAATGACTAATAATTTTGTATATATTTTTATGTGCTTTGCAGAAATTTGTACATCTTCTTTGGAGAAATGTCTATTTAAGTCCTTTGCTAATTTCTTTTTTTAAAAATATGGTTTTATTGATTTTAAAGAGAGAGGAAGAGAGAGAGAGAGAGAGAGAGAGAGAGAGAGAGAGAAAGAGATATCAATGTGAGAGAGAAACATCAATCCCTTGCCTCCCATACGCATCCCAGCTAGGGACCAAATCTGCAACCTGGGCATGTGCCCTCACCGGGAATGAAATGAACTTTCAATGCATAGGACATGCTCAACCAGCTGAGCCACATTGGTCAGGGCCTTTGCCCACTTCTTAAATTTGGTTGTTTGTCTTGTTGTTAAGTGTTAGTAATTCTTTATATATTTTGATATTAAGACTTTATAATATATTAGATCTGTAAATATTTTCTTCCAATTGGTAGGTTGTCTTCACTTTATTTTTTATTTTTTATTGATTCAGAAAGGAGGAGAGAGGGATAGAGAGATAGAAAAGTCAACAATAAGAGAATCATTGATCAGCTGTTTCCTGCACGCCCTACACTGGGGATCAAGCCCACAACCTGGGCATGTGCCCTGATTGGGAATTGAACTGTGACCTCCTGGTTCATTGGTTGATGCTCAGTCACTGAGCCATGCCAGCAGGGTGTCTTCACTTTCTTGATAATGCCTTTTCATGTACAAAAGTTTTTAACTTTGAAATCTGATTTATCTATTTTTTTTCTTTTGTTGCTCATGCTTTTAGTGTCATATATAAGACTCCATTGCCAAATCTGAAGTCATAGAGATTTGCTCCTGTGCTTTAAGAATTTTATGGTTTTAGATTTTATGTTTAGGTCATTGATCCATTTCAGTTAATTTTTGTATATGGTATATGATATACAAATGTGAAAATCCAGTTTTCCCAACATCATTTTTTGAAAAGACTGCTCTTTCCCTCATTGAATGGACTTGGCACCATTGAAAATCAAGTGACCAATGGTACATAAGTTTATCTCTAGACTCAATTATATTCCATTAGCCTATATGTATATCCTTATGCCAGTACCACACTGTTTTGATTACTGTAGCTTTGTGGTAAGTTTTCAAATTGTGAAGTGTGAGACCTGCAACTTCAAGATTTCTCCTCTCAAGATTCTTTTGGCTATTTATAGTCCCCAGTAATTCTAGCTTTTATCTTCCTCCCCCCACCCTTCAAAAAACAACAACAACCTGCCAAACCTCCTTTGTCAAGCAACTACCTTCCTCCCCAAAGCCATCCTGGCGCCAGCTCCCCTCAGGCCCTCTACATGATCCTTATCACAAATGTTGGCCCCACCTGCCTCCCAGGGCAGGTTAATTATCTCTTTGGTTGCACACTGCCAAGAGCCTGGTCTGCTCAATGATTTTATCAACATTATGCATATGAGGTTAAGTCAGTTTTGAGTTCCCATCCATTGAGCACCTTTGAAGGTCTAAGAGCACCTTCTGACTTTGGGTTAGTGCTTTTTTGAGCTGCATTAAGTAAGAAAGCAGTTGGGATTTAGAGACTGTTCCAATGGGCTGAATCAAATATATTTATATTCTACCTCTGCTCTTTTTGCCCACTAACCCCATTTCCTGGGCTAAGGGGAAATCCTATATGGACTTTTGGGGCCTTGGCTATTGCCCCAGCATTAATTTGTTGAGCATCTAATATGCACTGGGTTTGGCAGTGGAACAAATACATAAGAAGTTGCACATTTATAACCTCAAAGAGTTTAGGGTCTCATGGAGGAGTTTGCACGGCATATGGATATTTTAAACATCTCAAATATGGACATGATACGTTATTTCCTATCATGATGCATTTTACATGTATAATTAGGATTCAGCCAAGGGAGAGGACCACATGAGCTATAGCCACTGAGGGCTGTATGGACAAAGGTAGTACCTAAAGAGAACCTTGAAAAGCCAGGTAAGATATCCAGAGGTAGGGAAGAGGAGAGAGGCCATCCTAGTAGGTACAAGTGATGTGATGAGGAAAGATAACAACAAAATCCATGGAATAAAGAGTAAGTTTAATGCTTTTCTGAACCAATAAAAATCTGTTTTAGTGTAACCCACTCGTATTGGAGAAGAGAGAGGACCCAGCTGCAGAGCCAAAGTGGGGCCAAACTGAGTGGCTTTGTATCAAAAGGAATTGTCTGGAATCACTGGTGTCCCAGTACCTATGAGCTTGTCTTACAGAGCTTTGTAATGACTACCTTTCCAGTTTTTAGGGGCCTCATTGTTCTCAAGGTGAAGGTGGAATGTGGCCCTCAAGACACATCAGCTGGGTATGGATGCTTGAACAATCCCCAGGCACACCCACCTGTCTCCAGCTTTTATTCTGTGGCCACCACCCTGGTCAAGGCCCTTGTTACCACACACCTAGAATGATGAAATAGCCTCTCATCTGACCTCCCTGTCCCCAGGTTCACCTCTGCTCCAAACCACAGGGCAAGCCAATGACATCTAATGTGCTTGCAACATCATGGTGATCCTTTGCTTAAGGGTATCTTAAAGCTTGGATTGAAACCTCTCTCTCTAGTGCTCAAGGTTCTCCATGATCTTTCTCACTTTAAGGTCTCATAAACTTCACACTGTACCTACAAACAAAGCAATTACATTGCTTCATTCATTCAGTTTTCCTGACCATCTACTACACTTCAGGCATAGGCACTATGATAGGCTCAATTGTGTCCCTTCAAAATTCATATGTTGGCCCTGGCTGGGTGGCTCAGTTGGTTGGAGTGTCATCCTGTACATTAAAAGGTTGCAGGTTTCGTAAGGGCACATACCTAGGTTGTGGGTTCAATCTCCTATCAGGGCAGGTATAGGAGGCAACAGATTGATCTCTCTCTCTCTCTCTCTCTCTCTCTTTCTCTCTCTCTCTCTCTCAACATATCCTCAGGTGAGGATTTAAAAAAATTCATATGTTGAAATCCTAACCCTCAGTACTTCACAATGTGACTGTATTTGGAGGTAGGGTTTTTAAAGAGGAGATTGTTGCCCTTGCTGATTTTGCTCGGTGGTTAGAGCATCGGCCTGCAGACTGAAGGGTCCCAGGTTCGATTCTGGCCAGGGGCACATGCTCAGGTTGCGGGTTCCATCCCCAGTGTGACGTGTGCAGGAGGTGGCTGATCAGTGATTCTCTCTCATTGTTGATGTTTCTATCTCTCTCCATCTCCCTTCATGCCTGACATCAATACAAATATATTTTAAAAAATAAAGAGGAGATTGTTAAAATGATATCTGTAGGTCAGACTCTAACTCAATACTACTGGTGTTCCTATAAGAAGAGGAGATTAAGACACAGACATACACAGAGGGAAGACCATGTGAGAACACAGGGAGAAGACAACCATCTATAAGCTAAGGAGAGAGGCCTCAAAAAAAACCTACCCTGCTGAGACTTTGAGCTTAGATTTCCAGTCTCCAGAACTGTGAGAAAATAAATTTCTGTTGTTTGAGTCACCTAGTCTGAAATACTTTGTTATGGCAGCCATAGCAAACTAATACAGGCACCTTCAATAGTGGCCTCCTTCCTCTCACATACCACAATGACAGCCCCTGCTTCCCTCATATGTCCATTCCTTTAGCCTGCTCTTCACTAGCCTGACCCACTAATAAAGCATAACTCAGCTCTTCATGTCTCCTTTGACCACTCCAGCCATTAGGGTTCTCTCTCCAAATATGATAATACATCTATTTCAACTTATCCTCTAATCCTCTTCTATGCATTATAATCATCCCCGCCCCCAGATCATAAAACATAATAAGTTTTAGATTCCAAAATGGCAGTGGAGCAAGTGGAAGCTACACAGACACTCTCCCAGGACCAAACTGGAATTACAACTAAAATACAGAAAAATCATCTTGAATAATTAACTGTAGACTAGCTGGAGAGAACCCTGATAACCAAGGATAGAAAGTGGATGCTGCATAGAGAGTGGTAAGAAGTGTGGAGACATGAAAGGGCTGGCCAGGCTCCCACAGATAGCAGTGGAATCCTAGAAGAATATCTTATCTGTGGGAGGTTCCCACTGAGACCTCTGGAGTCTAAACCCCAAGCTGCCCCTCACCTCCAGTCCAGAGCATCAGAACTGAGAAAGAAGCCCACAGAACCTCCGGCTGTGAAAAGCCGCAGGGTTGCTGTCTGCCAGGGAGAGATGACTGGAATGCAAGCACCCTCTTAAAGGGTCAACACACATAATTTTGTGAGCAGCCACTCACCTTAGGCTCTAGCAGAGGGAGGGCAGAGTGGACCAGAGTTCTGTGAGCAGAATCCAGGGTTGAGGGCTCTGGGGTTAGAGCTCAGATGGCAGCCACCCTGGTTTCCTATACTGAGTCATTCCCTCATACAGCAGAGGACAACCTTTTCCAGCAGACCTCTACCATCTTGTCAGGTTTAGCCTGGGTGGTGGTTGGTGGGGGGCAATTGTCTCCCCCCCCCGCCCCCCCCCCGCCCATAGGAAAACATCTTGCCCAACCCTGTGGTGGATAGCCTGAGGCTAATCAAGACTGAATAACAATCAGACTGCAGGCAGAGGCAGATCTCTGGAGGCTTTGAATCTTTTTCTGGTCTCCTTCTAGGCTAGGAAAAGCAGACCTTAGTGTACATTTTGGTCCTTTCCAAAGTCACTCAGTCCCCCCAGAGGGAGACGCAAGTGGTGAATTGCTGGTAGCTCCAAACAGTGTACTCAGGACCAGTCACAAACAGCATCTGACATTGTCCTGCACTAGAGACTGGCAGTCATAGAAGATCTACCTAATACATATATACAAACCCAAACAGGCAACTAAAATGGGGAGACAAAAAAAAATAAGACCCAAATGAAAGAACAAGATAATTCTCCAGAAGAAGAGCTAAATAAAATGGGGAGAAGAAATTTATCAGATATAGAATTTAGAATAATGATGGCAAGGATGCTCAACAGCATGAGAAAAGACATACTAACTATGAAAAAAGACCAGACGGAAATGAAGAATGACATAGCCAAATAAAGAATACATTGGGCCCTAACCGGTTTGGCTCAGTGGATAGAGTGTTGTCCTGCAAACTGAAAGATCCAAGGTTCAATTAGAGTCAAGGGCATGTACCTTGGTTGTGGGCACATCCCCAGTAGGGGGTGTCTAAGAGGTAGCTGATCGATGTTTCTCTCCCATTGATGTTTCTAACTGTCTATCCTTCTCCCTTCCTCTCTGTAAAAATCAATAAAACACTTAAAAAAAAAAAGAACACATTGGAAGGAATACACAGAAAATTAGCAAAGCCAAGGATTAGATCAGTGAATTAGAAGACAGGGTAGGAAAAAAAAAATCACCCAATTAGAGAACCAAAAAGAAAAAACAATTTAAAAACAGGAGGACAGCTTAAGGGACAACGTGAAACATAGCAATATTCACATCATAGGAGTGCCAGAAGGTGCAGAAAGTGAGCAAGAGATAGAAAACCTATTTGAAGAAATAATGGCAGAAAACTTCCATAAGTTCAGGAGGAGAGAAAATCCCAAACAAAAATCCCAAACATGCCCACACCCAGATACATCATAATTAAAATGCCAAAAATTAAAGATAAAGAGAGAATCTTAAATTGCGAGAGAAAAGCAATTTGTTACCTATAAAAGAGCTGTCAGCTGATTTTTCTTCAGAAACTCTACAGGCCAGAAGGGAATGGTATGAAGGATTGAAGGTAATGAAAAGCAAGGATCTGAAACCAAGATTACTATTTCCAGCAAGGCTATCATTCAAAATAGATGATTAAATAAAGAGCTTCTCAGACAAAAAAAAAGTCTAAAGGAGTTTATCACCACCAAACCAGTACTTTAAGAAATGCTAAAGAGACTGTTTAATGAGAAGAAATATATAGAGAGAAACATAGACATAAAGAATTAAAATGGTAATAAATAAGTACCTGTCAATAATAACCTTAAATGTAAATGGATTAAATGCTCCGATCAAAAGACATAGGGTAGCTGAATGGATACAAAAACATGACCCAACTATAGACCCATGAACATGACCCAACATTACCCAGAACAAAAGATTCACACAGGATGAGAGTGAAGGGATGGAAAAAAATTTCCAGGCAAATGGATTAAAAAATAAGCTGGGGTAACAATCCTATATCTGACAAAATAGACTTCAAAATGAAAGCCATCACAAGAGAAAAATAAAGACCACTACATAATACTAAAGAGATTGATCCAACAAGAGGCTATAACCCTGGTAAACATATATGCACTCAATATAGGAGCACCTAAATAAATAAAATCTTCTCAAGGACTTTAAGGGAGAGATCAACAGCAATACAGTCATAAAAGGGAACTTTAACACCCCACTGACTTCACTGTACAGATCTTCCAGACAAAAACTTAACAAGGAAACAGTGACTCTAAGAAACACACAGGATTAGATGGATTTAATTGACATTTATAGAACATTTTACCCCAAAGCTGCAGACTAGACATTCTTCTCAAATGCACATGGGTCATTCTCAAAGATAGACCACATATTAGGACACAAAACAAGTCTCTACAAATTCAAGAAGACTAAAATCATATCAAGCATCTTCGCAGATCATAATGGAATGAAATTAGAAATAAACTACAGTAAAAACACTCAAAAACATTCAAGCATATGGAGGCTAACTAGCATGTTATTAAACAATAAATAGGTTACCAATGAGATCAAGAAAGAAATCATAAACTACCTGGAAACAAATGAAAATGAACACACAACAACCCCAAATCTCTGGGATGCAGCAAAAGCAGTCCTGAGAGGGAAGTTCATAGCATTACAGGCCTACTTAAAAAAAAAAAATTAATAATAAATTATTTAACCCTACAACATAAGAATTAGAAAGAGAATAAGAAAAGCCCAGAGTAAGTAGAAGGAAGAAAATAATAAAGATTAGAGATGAAATAAGTGACATAGAGACTAATATCTATCTATCTATCTATCTATCTATCTATCTATCTATCTATAAAAGATCAATGAAACCAAGAGCTGGTTCTTTGAAAAGATAAACAAGATTGATGAACCTTTAGCCAGACTCATCAAGAAACAAAGAGAGAGGACCCAAATAAATAAAATCAGAAATAAAAGCAGTGAAGTAACAACTGACACCACAGAAACACAAAGGATTGTAAGAAAATACTATGAACAACTATATACCAACAAGCTGGACAATGTGGATAAAATGGAAAAATTCCTAGAAAAATACAATCTTCTAAAACTGATGCAGGAAGAATCAGAAAACCTGAATAGCCCAATAACAACCGATGAAACTAAAGCAGTAATAAAAAAACTCCAGCAAACAAAAGCCCTGGTCTGGACAGCTTCACAGGGAAGATTTACCGAACATTCAAAGAAGAACTAACACTATTCCAAAAAATCCAAGAGGAGGAACACTTCCAATCCCTTTTTATGAGGCCAGCATTATCCTAATTCCAAAAACAGATAAAGACACTACAAAAAAGCAAATTACAGGCCCATATCCCTGATGAACATAGATGCTAAAATCGTCAACAAAATATTAGCAAATTGGATCCAGCAATATCTTAAAAAGATCATACACAATGACCATGTGGGAATTATTCCAGGGATGCAAGGCTGGTACAATATTCGAAAATCAATAAATGTGATATCTATACGTAATAAAAGGCTAATATGCAAATTGTCCCTATGGGCGGGAGTTCGACTAATCAGGAGTTAGATGTGTGCTGACCACCAGGTAGCGGTTCAAAACATAGCAGGAGGCGCTGCCGGGCCTGATGGGCCCTGATGAGAGTGGGACTGTGGTGGGATGGTGGAGCAGGTGAGTGGGCAGTGCCAGGCCAAGGCGGCTGTGAAGGGAGGCCCCAGCCGGTGGTGGCAGGAAGCCAGGGGAAGGGAGGCCCCGGCTGGCAGCAGCGGCAGGCAGCCAGGGGAAGGGAGGTCCCAGCAGGCAGCTGGAAGCCGCTAGGGACCCTACTCTTGCACAGATTTCATGCACTGGGACAAAAATCACATGATCATAATAATAGATGCAGAAAAAGTATTTGACAAAATCCAAAAACCATTTTTTATAAAAACTCTCAGCAAAGTAGGAATAGAGGATCATACCTCAACATAATAAAGGCTTTATATGACAAACCTACAGCCAAGATCATACTCAATGAGTAAAAACTAAAACTATTTTCCCTAAGAACAGCAATAAGACAGGGATGTCCACTTTCACTATTCTTATTCAATGTAGTACTGAAAGTCCTAGTTGCAGTGTTGAGACAAGAAGAAAACATAAAAGGCATCCAAATCAGAAAGGAGGAAGTAAAACTTTAATTTTTCATAGATGACATGATATTGTACATAGAAAACCCTAAAGACTCCACCAAAAAACTACTAGAGTTAATAAATGAATTTGGCAATGTAGCAGGATATAAAACTAACATCCAGAAATTGATGGCATTTTTATACATCAATAATGAGCTCACAGAAAGAGAAACTAAAAAAATAATCTCACCCTAACCGGTTTGGCTCAGTGGATAGAGTGTCGGCCTGCGGACTGAAGGGTCCCAGGTTCAATTCCCGTCAAGGGCATGTACCTTGGTTGCACGCACATCCCCAGTAGGGAGTGTGCAGGAGGCAGCTGATCAATGTTTCTCTCTCATCGATGTTTCTAACTCTCTATCCCTCTCCCTTCCTCTCTGTAAAAAATCAATAAAATATATTAAAAAAATAATCTCCTTTATCATTGCAACAAAAAATTAAGATACTGAGGAATAAACTTAACCAAAAGACTTATACTTGGAAAAATACAGTGTGTTGAAAAAAGAAATAGAGGAAGATATAAACAAGTGGAAGAATATGCTTTGTTCATGGATTATTAGAATTTAACATCATTAAAGTGTCTATACTACCCAAAGCAATCTACAGATTCATTGCAATCTCTATTAAAATACCAACAGCATATTTCACAGATCTAGAACAAAAACTCCAAAAATTTATATGGGACCGAAAAAGACCCCGAATAGCCCCAGCAATCTTGAGAAAGAACAAAGTTGGGGGAATCACAATACCAGATATCAAATTATACTACAAAGCCACCATAATCAAAACAGTCTGGTACTGGCACAAGAACAGGCATATAGATCAATGGAACAGAACAAAGAACCCAGAAATCGACCCAACCCATTATGCTAAATTAATATTTGACAAAGGAGGCAAGAACATACAGTGGAGTCAGGACAGTGTCTTTAATAAATGGTGTAGGGAGAATTGGACAGATACATGCAAAAAAATGAAACTAGACCACCAACTTACACCATACACAAGAATAAACTAAAAATACATAAAAGACTTAAATGTAAGTCGTGAAACCATAAAAATCCTAGAAGAAACCATTGGCACCAAAATCTCAGACATCACTCATAGCAATATGTTTGCTAATACATCTCCCAGAGCAAGGGAAACTAAAGAGAAAATAAACAAATGGGACTACATCAAAATAAAAAGCTTCTGCACAGCAAAAGAAACCATCAACAAAGTGAAAAGGAAGCCCATTGTATGGGAGAACATATTTGGCCATGAAAAATCTGACAAAACCTTAATATCCAAAATATATAAGGAACTCATACAACTTAACTTAACGAAGACAAACAATCCAATTAAAATATGGGCAAAGGACCTAAATAAACCACTCTACAAAGTGGATATACAGATGCCCAAGAGACATATAAAAAAAATGTTCCAAGTCACTGATCATCAGAGAGATGCAAATCAAAATGACAATGAGGTGTCACCTCACACCTGTCAGAATGGCTACCATCAACAAATCAACAAATGACAAGTGTTGGCAAGGATGTGGAGAAAAGGGAACCCTAGGACACTGCTGGTGGGAATGCAGACTGGTGCAAGTCATTATGAAATACAGTATAGAGTTTCCTTACAAAATTAAATTTGGAACTGCCATTTGACCCAGTTATCCCACTTCAAGGAATATATCCTAAGAAACCTAAAGCACCAATCAGAAAGAATGTATGCACCCCTATGTTCATAGCAGTGCAATTTATAATAGGTCAGATCTGGAAATAGCCCAAGAGCCTATTAGTAGATGAGTGGATAAAAAAGTTATGGTATCTTTACACCATGGAATACTATACAGCAGTAAACAGACAGATCTCTTATCCTTTGAGACAACATGGAGGTACCCGGATAGTATTATGCTAAACGAAATAAGCCAGAGAAGGCAAATATTACATAATCTCACTCATATGTAGAATCTAATGAACAAATAAACTGATGAACAAAATAGACCCAGAGACATAGAAGCATGGAACAGACTGTTGAATCTCAGAGGGAAGGCAGAGAGTGGGTGGGTGGGAAGAGATGAACCAAAAAACTTATATGCATATATGCATAACCCATGGACACAGACAATAGTGTGGTGAAGGCCTGGGATGGGGGTAGGGTGGGGGCAGGCTTAAAGAGGTCAATGGGGAAAAAGGGGGACATGTGTAATACTTTCAACATTAAAGATTTTTTTTAAATTAAAATAAAAGAAAACATAAGGTTTATGTGACTTTCCCTCACCTCCTATGAAGAGAAAGAGACAGGTGTTGAGGAGGGAAAGAACCATGAATGACTGATTCCTGTGGTTTTGCCTCGAGCAGCCAGGTGGATTGTGGTGCATAGTGACATGGGAAAGGCTGAGGGAGGAACAGATTTGGGTATGTATACGCATGTACACACATTATTTTCTTATAATATCATACTATACAATGATATCAAAACTTGTTTTGAAACCCCAGTTTTTAACTGTAGTGACCTTCTTTGTCTCTTTAATGGCCTTTGTTTGAAGTCTATTTTGTTTTATTTAGTTATTGTTACCCCAGCTTTTTTTTTTTTTGTTTCCATTTGCATTGAATCTTTTTTTTTTCATCCTTTTACTTTCAGTCTGTATCTATCTATCGTTCTGAGGTGGGTCTCTTGCAGCCACCATATATATGGGTCTTTAATTTTTACCCAGTTAGCTAACTGCCTTTCTCTTGCTGCTATTAAAATTCTCTTTGGCCCTGACTGGTTTGGCCCAGTGGATAGAGCATCAGCCTGCGGGCTGAAGGGTCCCAGGTTTGATTCCTGTCAAGAGCATGTACCTTGGTTGTGGGCACATCCCCAGTAGAGAGTGTGCAGGAGGCAGCTGAATCGATGTTTCTCTGTCTCATCAATGTTTCTAACTCTCTATCTCTCTCCCTTCCTCTCTGTAAAAAATCAATAACATATTTTTTTTAATTCTCTTTGTCTTTAACTTTTGCCATTTTAATTATGATGTGTCTTGGTGCAGGCCTCTTTGGGTTCATCTTGTTTGGGAGTCTCTGCACTCCCTTTCCTTGTGTGACTTCTTCCTTCACCAGGTTAGTGAAGTTTTCAGCCATTATTTTTTCAGACAGGTTCTCTATCCCTTGTTCAGTCTCTTCTCCTTCTGGAACCCCTATGATGTAGATATTGTTATACTTGGTGCCCCAGAGGTCCATTTAGACTTTTCTCATTTTTTAAAATTCTCTTTTCTTTTTGATGCTTTGCTTTGATGCTTACTGTTTTCTTGACCTCTAAATCACTGATTAAATCCTCTGCTTCATCTAAGTTGCTGTTAATTTCTTCTAGTGTATTTTTCATTTCAGATACTGTATTCTTGTTTTATGACTGGTTAATTTTTATGATTTCTATGTCTTTTATTTTTTAACTAGAGGCCCGGTGCACAAAACTTTGTGCACTTGGGGGGAGAGGGGGTCCCTCAGCCCGGCCTGTGCCCTCTCGCAGTCTGGGACCCCTTGGGAGATAATGACCTGCAGGCTTAGGCCCGCTCCCGGGTGGCAGAGGGCAGGCCCAATCCCTAGGTGCAGCCCCTGGTCGGGCTCAGAGCAGGGCCGATTGGGGATTGGGGCGCCGCCCCCTGTCATGCACAGAGCAGGGCGGATTGGGAGGTTGCGATGCTACCCCTAGTCACGCTCAGGGTAGGGCCGATTGGGGGGTTGGCCCCCTGTCACGCACAGAGCAGGGCCCATCAGGGGGTTGGGGAGCTCCCCCCCTGTCATGCACAGAGCAGGGCTGATCAGGGGGTTGAGGAGCTCCCCCCTGTCACTCACAGAGTAGGGCCGATAGGGGAGTTGGGGCACTGCCCCCTGTCATACACAGAGCAGGGCGGATCAGGGGGTTGGGGCACCGCCACTGTCACACTCAGGACAGGACCAATGGGGAGGTTATGGCTCTACCCCGTCACACACAGAGCAGGGCCCGTGGGGTGCGGGTTGGGGCACCGCACCCTGTCACACACAGAGCAGGGCCGATCAGGGGGTTGGGGCACCTTCCCCTGTCACGAACAGAGCAGGGCGGATAGGGAGGTTGTGGCCCCGCCCCCTGTCACACACAGAGCCGCAGGGCGATCAGGGGGTTTGGTCGCTGCCTCCTGTCACGCTGATCCCGGTGCCGGGAGGCCTCGCGGCTCCGCTGATCCCGGTGCTGGGAGGCATATTACCCTTTAACTATATAGGATAGAGGCCTGGTGCACAGGTGGGAGCCAGCTGGTTTGCCCTGTAGGGTGTCCTGGATCAGGGTGGGGGTCCCCACTGGGGTGCCTGGCCAGCCTGGATGAGGGGATGATGGCTGTTTGCAGCTGGTCACACCCCCTTCAGGGTGGGGGTCCTCACTGGGGTGCCTGGCCAGTCTGGGTGAGGGGCTGAGGGCCGTTTTCAGGCTGGCGGGTGACTGAAGCTCCCAACCTGTCCTTTTTTTCTTTTTTTTTTTTTATCCTGGGCCAGCTTTAGCTCTGAGGCTTGGCTCCAGCTCTGAGGCCTCAGCTGCTGAAAGCAGGTATCTGGTTTGTTTGGGTTCTATAATTGTAGCACTGTTGCGGTCCTGCTCACTCCAGCTCTGAGATCCCGGCTGGCTGAAAGCAGGGATCTGCGTTTGTTCTATAATTGAAACAATGTTGCAGTCCTGCTGGCTGAAGCCCGGCTGGCTGAAAGCAGGTTTCTGGGGTTTTGTTTAGCTTCTATATTTGTAACAATGTTTCTTAAACTGCAAGCTCAGAGGCCGGCAAGGCAGGCGGGGAACGTTGGCTTTCTCCATCACTGAAGCAAGCAAGCCTCCTGTTCACTTCAAGCTACCTGGCTTCCAGCCGCCATCTTGGCTGGCAGTTAATTTGCATATCACCCTGATTAGCCAATGGGAAGGGTAGCGAAGGTACGGCTAATTACCATGTTTCTCTATTATTAGATATGATTATTTTTATTGATTTTTATTGAAGGGAGAGGGAGAAACATCAATGATAGAGAGAATTATTGCTTGGCTGCCTCCTGCATGACCCCTATTGGGAATTGAAACTGCAACCCAGGCATGTGCCCTGACTGGGAATTGATCCTGGTTCATAGGCCAATGTTCAATCACTGAGACACACCAGCCAGGCTCCATGTCCTTTTTAATGCTTACTATCTGTTTAAGTTCTCATTGATATTATTCTCTCTTCCCCTAAGGCCCTTAAGCAGCCCTATAATCATTTTTAAACTCTGCATCTGGTATCTTGGTTGTTTCCATTTCATTTAATTATTTTTCTGTTGATTTCTTCTGTCTTCATTTAGGGCATATTTCTTTGTTTCCCTGTTTTGTCTCTGTGCATTAGGTAGATCTGCTAGGCTCCCAAATGTGTTATAATGGCTTTATGATGTAGTTGTCCTATTGGGCTCAGTGGCACAATCTTCCAGATCACCTGAGCTCAGTGCTCTAGGAATGTTTCTTGTGGGTTATGTGCACCCTCCTGTTGTAGTTGAGTCTTGAATGCTGTTGGTCCTTTCATGGGTGGAGTTAACCCTTCAGGCTGGCTGACTATAAGGATAAACCTTAACCACCATGTTATAAGTGGCTGTGCAGGGCCTATTCCCCAGCCATGAGGCACAGTTGTTCCCAGCAGGGCCTGGTGCCAGCTGGGATTCCTCGTTGGGTGTGCCACTTGTATGGTAGTTGCATGGAGCTCTGGTGTGGTCTGCAACCCACCACTGATTGTGTAAGTTCTGGGTCCACTTGGGTGTGGTTCAAGTACAGGTCAATGTGAGATGGTGTGTATAACCAGCCTTAGGCTACCTGTCTGGAGCTGCCACTATTTTTGGCTGCATCTACTGGTCATGGGTATGCATGGGAGGGGCCAATCTGTGTACAAGGGTTGGCTTTCTCCTTCGTAGAGCTGAGGGGCAGATCTATAAAAAGTCTGAGACTCACTGAGGTTCACTTTCACCTGTCAGCTCCTCTGCCTCCCCCTAAGGCTTTGTTTCAAAGCCTTCCAAAGAAAGGCTGTAGAGTGGGCCCAGCCCTTCCACAGGTTGCAAACTTGGTAGGTTGGGTTGACCAAGTGTTGGGAGGGTGGAGCTAGTGGGTCTGCTACTTTAGGACCAATAAGGGGAAAGTGCCTAACCACATGGTCCCAAACTCTACAGCCAAAACCACTCAGTCTCTGCCAGAGTCTCCAACTCTAGCTCCCCCAGGGGGAGCATGCTATAGGTTGAGATTGGGTGCAGCCAGCTATCCATCTGCAGGAACAAGCTCAGGGCAGAGCCACTGGGGCTTGGGAGGACAGATCCAAAGTGTCTCCAGTTGGGGCTGGTGCCAGCCGAGCCAGCAAGAGGGGCCCAAGCACTTCGTCCCAGTCTTAGGGAATAGCCTTCAAGGGAGATAACACTTTAGTTGTCCCAGCTCCGAGCAGCACAGCCTTCCCCCTGTAGAACTGAGCTCAGCAGGCTGGGGCTACTGAGACTCGGGAGGGTAGATCCAGTCTCCCATTGGAGGTGGTGCTGGTGAGCTTATAGGAGGAGGGTGGGCACTTCTTCCCCTTCCCAGGATAGTGTGAGCTGAGCTTGCAGGGGAGATAGAATGGCCCTCCTGCAATGTAGTCACAGAACCCAGCACCTGCCCAACTGATTCCCTGATAAAAGCCTCCCCTGTGACTCACTCCAAAAGTCCCAGTTCTGTATGGTACTTTGATCCCCCTGTGTGACTGAATTTAGCAGGGTGGGGCCACAGAGTGGCAGGGCAATCCAAATAATTCAACAGGTGTGTGTGTGGGGTGGGTGGTGGTGCCGGCTGTGTGCTTGAAGTGGGGAAGAATGGTCCCCCTTTCAAAGCTACATAGTTCAATCACTTGGTCTGTGCCAAGACCTTCTCCAGAAAAAGAGCCCCATAAATTTCCTTGCTGGGTGCAGCCAGCAGCCCCCTCTGCAGGACCCAAGCACAGCAGAGTGGTGTCGCCAGTAGTTGGAAGACTGGGTAGTGCCATCCTCAGGCTGGTGCTGTAACAGTAGGAGTGCTCGACCCTGGGAAGGTGGTGTCTGGGTCTCTAGCAGACACCTTTCTCTCCCAGGTGCACTGAATTCCCACTGATATCTACCACAGATGTTATGTGGATTCCTCTTCTGGTTTCTGTTGCTCTGGATTGGGGATCCCTGCTTGGGGCTGAGACTCCCTCCTGGTAGGAGGGAGTTTTGCAGCTAAGATATCCCTCCTGCCTCTCAACCTCTGCACGTAGGTGCAGGGGGCCAGCACTTTCCGTGTCTCCGTCCTTTTTACCAGTCTCTATGTGGCTTCTTCTGTTAATCTTTAGTCTGAATATTTCAGTTCAGATAGCATTCAGTTGGTTATTAAGGTTGATTGCTCTATAATTTAGCTGTAAATCCAGTTTGGGGCTGGGAGTAGGTGAGTATAGCTTCCACCTACACTGCAGCCATCTTGGAATCCTGGATCTCAGTTGATTTGATTGGGTAGAGACTGGAAGTGGGGAGACTACTTAGCAGGGTTTGCAACAGTTCAGGCGAAAGGGAATAGGAGCCTGGATCTGGGGGACACAGGTATTGGAAAGAAGAGGGTGGTGAAAAGATCAGTGAAGTCAATAGGCTTTACTAGATGTGAAGATAGGGAGGTTGCCCAAGATCATTTAGAAATTTTTGAGCTTGTGTTGAAAAAAATAAATTCTGTTTTGGAGTTGTTGTTTTTTTTGTTTTTTTTGAAATTAATTTTTTTTTATTCTTTTTTTAAAAAAATATTATAATAAGTATTACAAAGGGTATTACATATGTGTCCTTCCCCCACCCCCTGCCCTTGACAAACCCTGCCCTCCCTTACCCCCCAGTATCTTATGTCCATTAGTTATGCTTATATGTATGCATACAAGTCCTTCGGTTGATCTCTTACTCCCCTCCCTTCTGCCCCCCCAACCCTCTCTGGCCTTCCCACTGCAGTTTGACAATCAGTTTGAGGCAGCTCTGCCTCTGTATCTATTATTGTTCAAAAGTTTGTAATGGTCTTTATTATCCATGAATGAGTGAGATCATGTGGTATTTTTCCTTCATTGACTGGCTTATTTCACTTAGCATAATGCTCTCCAGTCCATCCATGCTGTTGCAAATGGTAAGAGTTCCTTCTTTTTTACAGCAGCATAGTATTCCATCGTGTAGATGTACCACAGTTTTCTAATCCATTCATCTACTGATGGGCACTTAGGCTGTTTCCAGATCTTAGCTATGGTGAATTGTGCTGCTATGAACATAGGGGTGCACATATCCTTTCTGATTGGTGTTTCTGGTTTCTTGGGGATATATTCCTAGAAGTGGGATCACAGGGTCAAATGGGAGTTCCATTTCCAGCTTTTCAGGAAACTCATACTGTCTTCCATAGTGGCTGCACCAGTCTGCATTCCCACCAGCAGTGCACAAGTGTTCCTTTTTCTCCACATCTCTCAGCACTTGTCGTTTG
>NW_005871698.1:87375-100055 GCF_000147115.1 Myotis lucifugus | reverse complement strand
TAAATTTGGAGATTAGGCCCTTATCAGATATGACGTTGGCAAATATGTTTTCCCACGCAGTGGGTTTTCTTGTTGTTTTGTTGATGGTTCTTTTGCTGTGCAAAAGCTTTTTATTTTGATGTAGTCCCATTTGTTCATTTTCTCTTTAGTTTCAAGTGCCCTAGGAGCTGTATCAGTGAAGAAATTGCTTTGGCATATGTCTGAGATTTTGTGGCCTTTGGATTCTTCTAGAATTTTTATGGTTTCCTGTCGTACATTTAAGTCCTTTATCCATTTTGAGTTTATTTTTGTGTATGGTGTAAGTTGGTGGTCTAGTTTCATTTTCTTGCATATATCTGTCCAATTTTCCCAACACCATTTATTGAAGAGACTATCTTGGCTCCATTGTATGTTCTTGCCTCCTTTGTCAAATATTAATTGAGCATATTGGGTTGGGCTAATTTCTGGACTCTCTATTCTATTCCACTGATATATATGTCTGTTCTTGTGCCAGTACCAGGCAGTTTTGAGAACAGTGGCTTTGTAATACAGCTTGATATCTGGCATTGAGATCCCACCTACTTTGTTCTTTCTCAGGATCGCCGCAGCTATTCGGGGTCTTTTTTTATTCCAGATGAATTTTTGGAGAGTTCGTTCTATATCTTTGAAGTAGGCCATTGGTATTTTAATGGGATGTTTTGGAGTTGTTGACTTAAGGCAGCAATCACCTATTCAAGCAGTGCGGCCTAGAAGAAGATGGAAACCTTGTCTGGAGAAAGGTTAAAACTAGAGATAAAAGTTTGGGATCATCCTCATGGAGGTTATAATTGAAGACATGACAACAGATGACATTGTTGGGGGCAAAATAAAGAGAAAGGAAGGGAGCCTCACCTTGAGAAACAGCCTGCTTATTGGGGAGGAGGAGGGGCATAAAAGGTGACTGGGAAGATGTAGGAGGAGAATGAGGGCAGTGGAGAGGTTCAGAAGTCTGGAGAGGAGGAGGCGTAAGTAAAAAATACTGCAAAACCCAGAGCCTTGATGATATAGCATGTTGTTTAGTATTTTGGCCAAAGAGTAGATAGAGCCCTTGTCTCCCCTTCCCCCCTCCCCCATTACTACTGTGAGAAATGCTCACCTGTCTGAATTCAAATAACAGACTTGGAGACAGAAGTATGGTGAAAACGAGACTTTTAATACAGCCTTGCCAGAGCGGTGTCCGGTGGAACAGGCACATATGGAGTAGTGATCACAGGCTATTTATCCCGAGGGTGCAAGAGGCCCTCCTCTGGTTCCTCATTGGCTGAGTATTATGGGGTCACCTGTTTCCTCATATGTCACCTACGTCTCATTGTCTCCCATTGGGCCATTTTCCCTCCTCCCCACAGTCTGTTTGCCCTGGAGAAATTCAGTAACCATTTCCATTAAAAGTTAACTATGCTGAAGATGGATCACAGAGGCCTACTTTCTACACTACTGCTGTGATATGCTGGGACTTAAAAAAAAAATGTTTTCCCCAGTACTAACAGAGGGCAAAAGAGAGCACAGTAAATATCAGGTTTGCAAGTATGTGGTTCTAATCTGGCACAACCAGGTTGCTCAGAGGGGCTCATCAGTTTCATCCCAAAGGGGAGCGGGGTTCTCCACACGCTGACCTCAAAGCTGGTATCTCCTTTGAGTTCCTGTCTGGGGTCCCCCTTCCAAGGACTTGGCTATTTCCACTTGTCTGGCTTCCTTCTGTGGGAACCCCTCACACAGGAACCCCTTCTTTTGTTCCTGGCATTTGAAGTCTGTACAAGAAGGCTGCTCATCCAGGGCCTGAGTTCTCCTTCCCTTTGCCCATCATGAGTGACCTCTTGTGCTGGTCACTGACACTAGGATCCCTGTTCAGATAAGACCCCGACTGTACTCAGGGCCAAAGCATAATGATAGGTTAAAGAGATAACAACTGTGCAATTACAAAGGCTACAGTAATGAGGTGTGGGGTTGGGGTGTGTGAGGGCGGGAGTCTGTTCTCACAGAGTCAGATGTAGGAAACACTGTCAAGGCTGGGGACGCAGGGTGGAGAAAGAGCTTCTAGAACAGTGGTTCTCAACCTTCCTAGTGCCGCGACCCTTTAGTACAGTTCCTCATGCTGTGGTGACCCCCAACCATAAAATTATTTTCGTTGCTACTTCATAACTGTAATTTTGCTACTGTTATGAATCGTAATGTAAATATCTGATATGCAGGATGTATTTTCATTGTTACAAATTGAACATAATTAAAGCATCGTGATTAATCACAAAACCCATATGTAATTATATATGTGTTTTCCAATGGTCTTAGGCGACCCCTGTGAAAGGGTCGTTCGACCCCCAAAGAGGTCTCGAACAACAGGTTGAGAACTGCTGCTCTAGAACATGGTGAGAAGCACTGGTGGCTTTTGGCAGAACACATTGGTATAAGGCTGGTGTCACCAGAGACTGTCAGGGGTGTGGAGAGGGTGGGATCCACAGCCCGGCTGAAAACCTTTGACCTCTTCTCTCCTCCCTTGGAAGTATTATGATTCCTCCTTTCTCCTCATCCCACGCAGCATGGCTGCTTTCAGTCCCTGCTTGGTATTCCTGGTCTGGGTGATGCAACCAGACAGAAGCAGAGGCCTCGCTGTTCCGGGTTCACTGCCCTCTGGGGAGTGGAGGCCCGCCTCCTTTCTGAGCACCAGCTCTGGAGGCCCATTTGGAATGTGTAACGCAGTCCAGTCTCCATCTCTTCCATCTGTCCTTTCCTTGCCTGCCGCTCTGGCTTGTGGCTGGCCATGCTTCCCTGCTGTTGTCATCCTGCAGAAGTCCTAAACCAGAGCTCTGAGTTCAGTTTGCAAGGACAGGTAATCGGACTGGAATAAAGGAGCAAACATCAAAGTCCATTTGCTTTTGTTTTGGATCTCTGTTTTTCCCAAGGGGTAAAGAGCCTAAGAGTCGTAGCCTGAAAATCCATCATTTACAACACATTATGAGACTTGCTCTATTGTCTTTTGTGATAAACATCTACCAAACATGCCACTTTTTTTTTTTGCTCAAGGACAGCCAAGCCTCTTACTTCCGAGGACAGCACAAACACATGACTGTGTCCAAGTCTCCCCATCGCACTTCACATAAATAAGTATGACAAGAATAGTGCTCACTACTCACTCGGGGATATTTTCTTGTTGTTGCTGTTAATCCTCACTGGAGGATATTTTTTCTATTGATTTTAGAGAAAGTGGAAGGGATTGGGGGGGAGGAAAAGAGAGAACTGAGAGAGAGAAACATCGATGTGAGAGAGCCACGTGAATTGGTTCCCTCCCATAAGCACCCCAACCGGGTGGGGAACCTGCAACCCAGGTACGTGCCCTTGACCCTTCAATTCTAAGGCCGATGCTCTAACCACTGAGCAAAGCCTGCCAGGCCAAGGGTATTTTTTCCATTGATTTTTACAGAGAGTGGAAGAGAGGGGAGGAGAGGGGGAGGGAGAAGAGAGAAACATTGATGTGAGAGAGACACATCAATTGGTTGCCTCCCTCATGTTTGGATCAAACTTGCTCTTGACTGGGAATCAAACCCATGTCCCTTCAATGTGCGGGTCGGTGCTCTAACCACTGACCAACACCGGCCAGGGCTAAACAACAAGCTCTTAGTGGAGGAGGGAGAAAGGGAAGCTCTAATTTGTTGTGTTTGTCAATTTCTGTGTAAATATCCCACCAAATTCCCATTTCAAGCTACCAACTTGGAGTCAAGAGGCTCACAAATTTCCTAAAAATTTAACGATGGGCTCTGTTGACAGTACAAGCCAGTTTCAGTACAACTCTGGTTGAGATCAATACTACACATTATTTTAATCCGGACATTCTTTAATATTATGTATCTAAAATCCCTTATAGCCATAAAATACTACAATTCTCTGATGCTGACACTGAGTGATTTTTTGAAATTGTCAGGATACACCCAAACCTAATGAATAGCACTCAGTGCAGAACTTCATCAGCATCCTGATTAAAGCTGGCTTTGGTCCAGACTCAGAGCGCTCATCCCTCCTAAGCAAGCAGCTCTGGTCCGGAGGCCTTTGAACTAGAAGCTGCTCTGAAACCATCCCTACTTAAGAGTTGGGAACTTGGGTCTTGGAACTCCAGGATTCATTCTCGTGCTGTTCCTGCCGTCACTGGTGCAGTCAGGTGGGTGATGATTCATCGCCGTATTATTTCAGCTGCTGTTTCCCAGGGTGCGTGGAAGCCAGGAAGGCCTGAGAACATGAGGCAGACAGAGAAAAAACAGGGATGAGGAGAAAGGGACACGCCTAGGGCAGGGCCCTTGCTGAGTTGTAAGCAGGTGTGAGTCATTCCTGTCTGCCTTGGTAGCCACACCTTTTGTCCAGTTCTGAATGCCAGGTGGAGAATTTGCCTACACTAAGCTCCCCTGATCAAGTCAGAACAGGTTTCCTGAAAGATCATTCCCATTAAAATTAATGGTATCAAAATAGGCTGATCTCTCTTGAAATGTGATTTACTTCTGCTTCCTAAATGCTCACAGAGAGTCCTAAAAATGTAGAAGAAAGAGAAGAGGAAGAAGCATACTTTGACATCCAGGAGGCTGGAGGTGGAGAGAGGGGAGGTGGTTTATATTATCCATTCCTGCCCTTTCAGCCAACCTCCTAACTACACTACAAAGAAACCAAGTTGAGTGCAGAGGCATCTTCCCATTATGTGTGAGCACCTGCGACTACTAGTGAATCAAGAAGAAAAGATTTAGAAGGGGAAGACTTGGCATATAACTAAATTTCAAAACCTTAGGGATACAACTCATACCCATTAGGATGGCTACTATCAACCTCACCCCCCCCCCCAAACAAACACACACACACACACACACACACACACACCCCAAATATAAGTGTTGGAAGGATGTGGAAAAAGTGGAACCCTGTGCACTACAGGTGGGAATGTGAAATGAGACAGCCTCTGTGGGAAACAGTGTGGCAATTCCTCAAAAATTAAAGATAAAACTACGATATGATCCAGCACTGCTGCGTATATACTGAAAAGAATTGAAAGCAGGATTTCAAAGAGATACTTATATTCCCATGTTTATAACAACATTATTCACAATAGCTAAAGGTGGAAACACCCCAAGTGTTCATCGATGATTAGATAAACAAAGAATGATAAGGCGTAAAATTGGATCTTATTTGGCCTTCAAAAGGAAATCTTGCCATGTGCTGTAATACGGATGAACCTTAAAGACATTATACGCTTAGTCAAAGAAGCCAGTCACAAAAACAAACACTGTGTGATTCCACTTATGTGAAGGACCCAGAGTAATCAAATTCACTGAGACAAAAAGGAGATGGTGGTTGCCAGGGGCTGGGGCTGGGGAGTTATGTTTAATGATACAGAGGTTCAGTTTGGGAAGATGAAAAATGTTCTTGAGATGGATGGTGGTGATGGCCGCACAACAATGTGAATGTGCGTAATGCCACAGAACTGTATGTTTAACAGTAGTTAAGATGGCACATTTTATGTTATGTGTACTTTACTGTAACTTTTAAAATTATACACACACACACACACACACACACACACACACACACACACATCGTGGGAACAAACTATCTGGGTGTGAATCCCTGTTTCACAGCTTGTTAGGAATACGAGCTTAGTCCAATTACTCGACCAACTTCATCCTTGGCCGTCTGTAAAGGGGAGAGGATAATGATGCACTCACACTTCTTAGGGCTGTTCTAAGGTTTAAATACAGTTCAAGGACAGCCCTTGGCACTGTTTGGCTCATGCTCAGTGCTCGCTAATGGTAGCTATTGCTGTTGTTGAGTCCTCAGCATTATGGTTGAAGATCAGCTGGAAGCTGGACATGGGCAGCCTGGTTTTACTTGCTGTTTTTAATTTAATCAAAAACATGAAGCAATGATTTTTCTCCACACATATTCACATCCATAAAATACATGCACCATTAAGACACACATGCACATGGAGTAAAGAAAGACAAGCTACTATCTCTACTCAGCATATTTATTTCATGTAGTCTAAACTTGTTTTTTTCCGCTGATAAACCAGTCTTGCTTTGCCCTTAGGCAAGGTGCACATAAGGCAGCGATGTTTGATGTTTATTAACACCATCAAAGGTTAGCCACTTGTTTTCTATGAAGAACGGCTGGAATAATGTCGGAGGTATTATGGTGTTGTTCACATAACTTCAGAGGCAGCCCACAGGAATCAACCATGTCTGTGGTGAAGGCAGCACCAATGGCAGAGCACGCCCCTGTCCCCAGCCCCTGGCATCACACTCACAGACCCTCCTAGGTCCTCTCTGTGCCCCTGCCGCAGCATCCGCATGCTGCCTTCTGGAAAGTTCGTCGGATGAAGGCTCAAGAACGCAAGACAAGGGGAAAAGCAATTAAACAATACTAGGGAGATCTACTATGTGGACTTGAAATCTTTGAGACAATATTTAAGGTGAAACAACAAAATACGAAGGTGTAGTCTTACAATTCCAAAGACTGTTTTTAGAACAGAGGTTCTCAATTGGTGGGGACTGTGCCCCACTGCTCCCCTTCAGGGGCCAGGCAGCAATGCCTGAGGATGTTTTTGGTTGTCACAACTCACTGGGTGGGGGGCCGTGTACTACCAGCACCCAGTGGTCAGCTGCTGGGATGCTGTTAAACATCCTGCAACGCACAGAGCAGCCTCCGCAACAAAGGATTTCCTGGCCCAAAAGTCAGTAGTGCCGAGGTTGAGAAACCTGCTCTAGAACAACCAGAAGGGATTAAAATAAATCATTTCCCAGCTGAGAGGAGGACGAAAGAGGAGACATATCAAAATGGGATGGTCATAGAGGAGGCCCAAAGGAAAAAAATGCCTTTGGTATACTATTTGGCATTAACTTTCTTACCTTTATATCCTCTCTCTCTCTCTCTCTCTCTCTCTCTCTCTCTCTCTCTCTCTCTCGCTCTCTCTGTCTCTCTCTCTCTCCTACATCTATTACATTTATATTTATCTTCTTTTTGCAAAGAGATACTAAAATTTAACTGGATTTGGTTAGGAGACGGACATTTCCTTATAAACTATCAAGGCTTCTCTACTTAGACAGACTGTATTTGTCAGAACTTGTTTTTTATCTTGCTCAACATTCAGGAGGAATTTGTTCAAACATGAAATCCTTTAAACTTCACCATGGATTACACCTGGGAAAGTGCTTTATGGGCCACAGATTAAAGTGGGGAAAAGCTTGGAAAAGATGCACAAAAGCATCTGGGAGGACTATGCCAGGATCCTAAACCACAGCACCATGTTCCCGAAACACCGTCCACCACAGAACAGCCAGCAGAATCGCTGCAGCGGGTCCTGTGCCCGGCAGCCTGGGTTCAGTCCTGTCTTCAGGAGACAAGCTGTGGACCTGGGACGACTGGGCTCTTCTTTGTGCTGCTATTTTCTCATCCAAAAAAAACAGGAGTAAAAACAGAATGTACCTCATGGGGCTGTTAGGTGGATGAACTGAGATGATTAATACAGGTGAAGCAGCAGCCCTCTAGGAATGCTAGCTGTTACAGTGGGATGAAAAAGTGCGCCACTGGTATATTTACAAAGGTTAAAGAGCAGAATATATTTTCTTTTAAATATAATCAGCTTTTGATGTCTCTGTGACTCAAAATAATCCTTAGGTTGTTTCAAAACTGGAGAAAAAGTCCTTAATTTTCTTTTCTTCTACTCTGGAAACCACAAGCCATAATTATAGTAGCACCAAAGAATGCTTACAAAATTTGAAAATGGGGTTATTGAAGAAAGAGAATGTAAATTATTTACTGTGAAAGGAAGTTTAAGAACAGGTTTTGCACTTATGCCAATTCTACATGTTCAATAAATGCTTTTTGACAAATGAGACTACCAGGTACTTTTGGGAAGATGAGAAGCATTACCATCTAATAGAAAGGCTCAGTAGGAAAGAGGGGAGAAATAACTATACACTGAGTGGCCAGATTATTTTGACCACCTGACGTTTGTAGGCAAAATAGCTATAATTTCGCGCTGAAGTTGCTAGAGGGCCAGACCATTATAAGTAGGGAAGCAGGTTGTTTACCACAACAGTAGAAGTGATTTTTTTCTGAAGATATGGGTAAACAACGTGATTTAACAGCCTTTGAATGTAGGATATATAATATTATGAGTGGCCAGATTATTATGACCACCTGAAGTTTGTAGGCATATTATCCGTACACTGCATCGTATGGGATATGGAAGCCGAAGGCCTGTCTGAACACCTTTGCTGTCTAGTTACCAAGATAAAATGTCTCCAATTCACACAGGAACACAAGGATTGGACAGTTGAGCATTGGAAAAAAGTCATGTGGTCCAATGAATCATGTTTCCAGTTGTATCATGCAGATAGCAGAGTGAGAATCTGGCGGAAACAGCATGAAAGCATGCACCCCACATGCATGAGTACAACCCTTCAAGCTGGTGGGGGCAGTGTTATGGTTTGGGGCATGTTTTCCTGGCGTGATTTGGACCCTTTAATTCGTGTGGAACAACGTCTGAATAGCACAACATACCTAAGTATCGTTGCTGATCAGGTTCATCCTATCATGTTGATGGCGTATCCCAATGGAGATGGCTTCTTCCAACAAGATAATGCGCCATGCCATGGTGCTCATATTGTGCAGGAGTGGTTTCAAGAACATGAGGGAGACTTTACCTTGCTTAGGTGGCCCCCACAATCACCAGATCTCAATCCAATTGAGCATTTGTGGGACAAAGTTAAAAGAGCCATCAGGAAGCTGGTTCCACAACCATCAAATCTCACAGACTGGACAGTGCTATTCATCAGGCATGGTGTCAGATTCCTCGCATCAGCTTTCAACATCTCGTGAAGTCAATGCCAAGAAGAATCACTGCAGTATTGAAGGCAAATAGTGGCCCAAGGAAGTACTGATGGGGTGGTCATAATAATCTGGCCACTCAGCATATATATATTCAAAGGCTGTTAAATCACATTGTTTACCCATATCTTCAGAAAAAAATCACTTCTGCTGTCGTGGTAAACAACCTGCTTCCCTATTTATAATGGTCTGGCCCTCTAGCAACTTCAGCGCGAAATTATAGCTAATTTGCCTACAAACGTCAGGTGGTCATAATAATTTGGCCCCTCAGTGTATAGGGGGGGGGGGGGGTTTACAAACCCTTGCAGGTTTTTGGAAGACCCCCAGCAAGGACTCTCACAGTGCCTCCCCACGCCCCCTCCCCCCGCCACCCCCCCCCCCCCACCGCACATTGGGGGCACTTTTAAGAATTCTAATTCCCAGCACCACCCAGATCAATTCAATCAGGATATTGGGGGCTGGAGCCCAGGCATCTATATTTTAGAATCCCAGAGGATTCAATATGCAGCCAGTATTGAGAGGCAACGCTAGACCAATACTTCTCAAACTTGAAAGTCATAATGACCTTGTGGAGTGTTCCAGTGGAGAAGACTAAGAGAAAGAGTTTTGTTTCAGGGAAGTTCTGAATGAAGAATATTTATGTGAAGAACAGAAAAGGCTGGAAAATTCAGGGAAGAGACAGAAGACATGGCCAGGAGCACCAGGGTTTTTAAAAGGAGTCTGAGGGTGTTGGTGAAGAATTGGAGGTTTCGGAGGAAAGAGACTCTCCTTGTTGAAGGTTATAGAACCTCACTGCTGGGTTTGCGGTTTCATTAGGGAGTCCCTACTGGTTCATTCCACTCACTGGGCTTAGGAGGTAAACCAAGTGCACAAGCTCAACACTAGAATTTCTCTAAAAGGCTCAAGCACATGACATTTGCATCTTCTGACTTTCAAACCACATGCTATTTGCATCTGATTTATAAATGCTGAGGCCAACTTTGTCAAGTGTCAGTATCTAGGGATGTTAGATCATGAATCTTTCTAAGCATTTTCTCCTCATGACTCTATGAAGTTCACATTATCAATCAATGGTGGCAAACCAATATAAAGAGTGATTAATTCATCCCTATATTGTCAGGGTTGGCAACAAATGGATAGACTCCCTGGTTATTGGAAACTTAATCTTCATCGCTTACCTGTCTGATACCAGCCTTGTTAGCCTGGCCAGCACATCACCAGGATTGCAAAATCTCCGACTGCTTGTGAAAACACAAACAGAGCTGCTGAATTTTCAAACTGCAAGACAAACCTGCCCTCCCTCAGCATGCCAACAGGTTCAGAAGTGCCTTTGACAATCATTCCCCAAGCTTGAGACAACTACATTTTTAAAAATGGGTTGTGTTCTTTTTTTAGTTACTAAAAAGTAATACCTGCAGACATTCCCCAAGTGAGAATACAAGAAGTCAGAAGTCTGCAATTGGAAGAGGGCCTGCACCGACCGACCATACAGCTAATAATTAAAAAAATATGGGCTTGTGGCGGGGCGCGAGGTTTCAAGATGGAGGTTGCTGTATAGCTGACCAGGACCCGCGGTGAAGGCCCCTATGAAGGGAAAGAGGCCGAGAATCCTCCCCTCCTGGCGTCTCACAGTCCCAGAGCCCAGCAGAAGCGTTTGGACATTCTTACGTTGATCCTGGTAGCTTTGGTGTTTTTTTGTTTGTTTGTTTTTTTAATAAACAAGTGAACCATACAGATTGTCAACATGGGACAAAGATCCACATCATCCACCAAGAGTGGAAAATTTATGAACCCCACAGACGAAGTCCGAAAAGAAGCCCGGAAGAGAGAATTAAAGAAGAACAAAAAACAGCGCATGATGGTACGAGCTGCAGTTTTGAAGATGAAGGATCCCAAACAAATTATCCGGGACATGGAGATATTGGATGAAATGGAATTTAACCCAGTGCAACAGCCACGATTAAATGAGAAAGTGCTGAAAGACAAGCATAAAAAGCTGCGTGAAACCTTTGAATGTATTCTACGACTCTATGACAAAGAGAATCCAGAAATTTACAAAGAATTGAGAAAGCTAGAAGTAGAATCTGAACAGAAAAGGGCTCAACTTAGCCAATATTTTGATGCTGTGAAGAATGCTCAGCATGTGGAAGTGGATAGTATCCCTTTGCCAGATATGCCTCATGCTCCTTCCAACATCTTGATCCAGGACATTCCACTTCCTGGTGCCCAGCCACTCTCCATCCTTAAGAAGACCTCAGCCTACGGACATCCAACTAGGGCACTTTCTATTCTTCCTCTTCTTTGGCATGGTGTTCCATGTTTGCCCCCTGGTAGAAAACCTCCAGGTTCACCCTCTGGTCCACTTCCTCCTCAAGTCTTGCAAATGTATGGCCGCAAAGTGGGCTTTGCCCTGGATCTTCCCCCTCGCGGACGAGATGAAGACATGTTATGTAGTCCTGAACTTGCTCAATGGGGCCATGATGATGATGTTTCCAGCACCAGTGAAGATGATGGCTATCCTGAGGACATGGATCAAGATAAGCATGATGACAGCGACACTGACAAATCAGACGGAGAAAATGATGGAGATGAATTTGTGCACTGTGATGATAATGAAAGAAATAACAATGAAGAAAAAAAGTCAGGTCTGAGTGTACAATTTGCAGATATGCCTGGGAAATCCAGGAAGAAGAAGAAGAACATTAAGGAGCTAACTCCTCTTCAAGCCATGATGCTTCGAATGGCAGGTCAGGAAATCCCTGAGAAGGGACGAGAAGTAGAGGAATTTTCAGAGGACAATGATGACGGTGATTCTGATGATTCTGAAGCAGAAAAGCAGTCACAAAAGCAGCATAAAGAGGAATCTCTTTCTGATGGCACATCTGCTTCTTTACAGCAGCAAGTTCCCCCCCAGTCTGTTCCCCCTTCTCAGATACAAGCACCTCCCATGCCAGGACCACCTCCTCTTGGACAACCTCCTGCTCCACCTTTACGGCCACCTGGACCACCTACAGGCCTTCCTCCTGGACCACCTCCAGGAGCTCCTCCATTCCTGACACCACCTGGAATGCCAGGACTCTGAGGGCCTTTACCCCGACTTTTACCTCCAGGACCACCACCAGGCCGACCCCCTGGCCCTCCTCCAGGTCCGCCTCCAGGTCTGCCTCCTGGCCCTCCTCCTCAGGGACCCCCACCAAGGTTACCTCCCCCTGCACCTCCAGGTATCCCTCCACCTTGTCCTGGCATGATGCACCCACCTTTGGTGGCTCCACTCAGACCTGCCCCACCTGGGCTTTCCCCACTGGCTTCCTTGCCAAACCCAGGAGTGTTAAGTGCTCCACCCAACTTGATCCAGCGACCCAAGGAGGATGACACCAGTGCAGCCACCATTGAGAAGAAAGCCACAGCAACCATCAGTGCCAAGCCACAAATCACGAATCCCAAGGCAGAGATTATTCGATTCATGCCCACCGCACTGAGGGTCCGTCGGGAGAATAAAGGGGCTACTGCTGCTCCCCAGAGAAAGTCAGAGGATGATTCTGCTGTGCCTCTGGCCAAAGCAGCCCCCAAATCTGGTCCAACTGTTCCTGTCTCAGTACAAACTAAGGATGATGTATATGAAGCTTTTATGAAAGAAATAGAAGGGCTGCTGTGACAACTTTTGATGCCCGAACACACTTTTGTTCATATCACTGGTTCATGGGAAAAGAGGCTCTTAGGAAACTTAGGCAAAAGAGCTACTTTTATTGTCAGGGTATTTTCTAATTTCAGTGAAGGAATATCTTAAAGTTTAGCCTTGTTTG
>NW_005871698.1:85372-87179 GCF_000147115.1 Myotis lucifugus | reverse complement strand
AACTTGTGATCTGGGGCATATTTGTTTTTGATTCTCTGTGTGCTGTGGGCTCTGGAGTAGAGATTTGGGGGGGGGGAGGGGGAAGGAAGCAGTTTCTTTTGCTCCATCTTGCCTTTTGTGTTTTAATATTTTCTTGTAAACATTTTGTAATATTGTAGTGAAATGGATCACAACGTCATTTCCTAATACAAAGCAAGACATGTGGGAGCACTCTGATGTAGGGAACTGCAGTGTAGAAAGTAAGTGCCAGGAGAACCAAGATGGCGGCATAGGTAAACACCGGAAATCGCTGCCTCGCACAACTACTTCAAAAATACAACTAAAAGACAAAACGGACATCATCCAGAACCACAGGAAGGCTGGCTGAGTGGAAATTCTACAACTAGAAGGAAAGAGGAAAGCACACTGAGACTCAGAGGAGGTGCGGAAGGGAAGTGCAGAGGTACAGAGGCCCACATGGCAAGGGCTGGCAACTGAGGACGCTGTTGTCTTATTCAATTGGTGCCGGAAGCTGGTCCATCCTTGCTGCTTGACACAGTCACTGCAGGGAAGAAACATCTGCACAGCATATGTTTCAAGGGACCTGGCGTATATGGCATACTGTTCTTAATATGTTTGCTCACCTTCTTGGTGCTATGTGTTTTAACCAAGGTCACCTCTCCGAGAAAGGTTGTTTCCCCAGGTAGGGATTTTTCCCTGAAGTTAGGGAGGGAATAAAAACCCTTAACTAAATGCCAGGCGGGTAGTTAATCACTTTAACTACGAACAATCACCCTTAAGCTACATAATCTTTACTCCTTGGAATGGAGATAAGAAACGCCCTAACCTTTGGAATAGAAATTGACAGGATTAAAATCAACTGGTATAAATACAGATGTCACAAGACAGTAAAAGACAGAACTTGGCTGGAGATCCTGGCTAGAGATCCTGGCTAGGCTGCTGATCAACTGAACGCTGTCTCCGTGTCATTCCTTCGCTAACTCTGTCCACACCTTTGGGGACCCCTGGATCTGTTGGGGTTGGACCCCAACAAATCGGGAGGGAGTCTCAAGCTCCCAACATCTCTGAACTCCAGTTCAGGGAGAGTCTCTGGGGACCCAGACTCATACAGGGAACTCAAGGGTGGCTTTCTCTCAGAGGTGCTTGTAGCGATTATGGGGACACTGAGACGTGGGGCCTCTTAGGGTAGAACTGAGTGTCAGCCGTAGCTGTTTGCCCCACCCTGTTAATCCCCAGAGACCCTGCCCCACCCAAGCTATGGCAGAGGCTTTTGCATATGAAAGGCCTGGCCCTTTGCAATCTGAAAACTACCTAACAAACTGCAGCTGGGTCAGAGAGAAACAGAACTTCCAAAAGAAAGCCCAAGATTACAACGCGACTGTTGGCTGTAGCTGGAGCGCTGGCAAAATGGTGGTCATGGCGCGACTTTCGGAGCAGGAGAGCCCGGACCTTGTCTTTGATGAAGAAGACCTCCTCTATGAGGAGGAAATTATGCGGAACCAGTTTTCGGTCAAATGCTGGCTCCGCTACATTGAGTTCAAGCAGGGGGCCCGGAAGCCCAGGCTCAATCAGTTGTATGAGCGAGCGCTGAAGCTGCTGCCCTGCAGCTACAAACTCTGGTACCGCTACCTGAAAGCACGCAGGGCACAGGTGAAGCATCGCTGTGTGACTGATCCTGCCTATGAAGATGTCAACAACTGCCACGAGAGGGCCTTTGTTTTCATGCACAAGATGCCACGTCTATGGCTAGATTATTGTCAGTTCTTGGTGGACCAGGGCTGTATCACTCACACACGCGCACTTTCAA
>NW_005871698.1:83657-85018 GCF_000147115.1 Myotis lucifugus | reverse complement strand
TACTTGCGCTTCCTGCGCTCACACCCACTACCTGAGACAGCCGTGCGGGGCTACCGGCGCTTCCTCAAGCTGAGCCCTGAGAGCGCAGAGGAATACATCGAGTACCTCAAGTCAAGTGACCGGCTGGATGAGGCTGCACAGTGCCTGGCCACCGTGGTGAATGATGAGCGCTTCGTCTCCAAGGCTGGCAAGTCCAACTACCAGCTGTGGCACGAGCTCTGTGACCTCATCTCCCAGAACCCGGACAAGGTGCAGTCGCTCAATGTGGACGCCATCATCCGAGGGGGCCTTACCCGCTTCACAGACCAGCTGGGCAAGCTCTGGTGTTCACTGGCTGACTACTACATCCGCAGTGGCCATTTTGAGAAGGCTCGGGATGTGTACGAGGAGGCCATCCGGACCGTGATGACCATGCGGGACTTCACCCAGGTGTTTGACAGCTATGCCCAGTTCGAGGAGAGCATGATTGCAGCGAAGGTGGAGACCACCTCGGAGCTGGGGCGGGAAGAAGAGGATGACGTGGACTTGGAACTGCGCCTGGCCCGCTTTGAGCAGCTGATCAGTCGGCGGCCCCTGCTCCTCAACAGCGTCTTGCTGCGCCAGAACCCGCACCGTGTCCATGAGTGGCACAAGCGTGTGGCCCTGCACCAGGGCCGCCCCCGGGAGATCATCAACACGTACACGGAGGCTGTGCAGACAGTGGACCCCTTCAAGGCTACGGGCAAACCCCATACGCTGTGGGTTGCATTTGCCAAGTTTTATGAGGACAACGGGCAGCTGGATGATGCCCGCATCATCCTGGAGAAGGCCACCAAGGTGAGCTTCAAGCAAGTGGATGACCTGGCAAGTGTGTGGTGCGAGTGTAGTGAGCTGGAGCTCCGGCATGAGAATTACGACCAGGCCTTCCGGCTGCTGAGGAAGGCAACAGCACTGCCCGCCGCCGGGTAGAGTATTTTGACGGCTCGGAGCCTGTGCAGAACCGTGTGTACAAATCATTAAAGGTGTGGTCCATGCTGGCCGACTTGGAGGAAAGCCTTGGCACCTTTCAGTCTACCAAGGCTGTATACGACCGTATTCTGGACCTGCGCATCGCTACCCCCCAGATCGTCATCAACTACGCCATGTTCCTGGAGGAGCACAAGTACTTCGAGGAGAGCTTCAAGGCGGACGAGCGTGGCATCTCGCTGTTCAAGTGGCCCAATGTGTCTGACATCTGGAGCACCTATCTGACCAAATTCATCGCCTGCTATGGGGGTCGCAAGCTGGAGCGGGCTCGGGATCTCTTTGAGCAGGCGCTGGATGGGTTGCCCCCCAAAATATGCAAAGACCCTGTACCTGCTGTAAGCACAGCTGGAAGAAAA